>NC_088417.1:91284672-91484672 GCF_034236695.1 Oncorhynchus nerka
GGCTCTGAACCTGGGCTCTGAACCCGGGCTCTGAACCTGGGCTCTGTTCTCAGTGGGCTCTGTTCCTGGGCTCTGTTCCTGGGGCTCTGTTCCGGGGCTCTGTTCCGGGGCTCTGAACCTGGGCTCCTGAACCTGGGCTCTGTTCCTGGGCTCTGTTCCGGGGCTCTGTCCGGGAACTCTGGGCACCTGGGCTCTGACCCTAGGCTCTGTTCCGGGGATACAGTCTCCGGGCTCTGAACCTGGGCTCTGTTCGGGAACCTGACCCGGGCTCTGTTCCTGGGCTCTGCTCCTGGGGCTCTGAACCCGGGCTCTGTACCTGAGCTCTGTTCCTGGGCGCTCTGTTCGGGGCTCTGAACCTGGGACTGACCTGGGCTCTGTTCTGGGGATCTGTTCCGGGCTCTGAACCTGGGCTCTGTACCTGGGCTCTGTTGCCTGGGCTCTGTTCCTGGGCTCTATTCCTGGGCTCTGTTCCAGGGGCACCTGTTCCGGGGCTCTGGTTCCGGGCTCTGAACCTGGGCTCCTGGAACCTGGGCTCTGTTCCTGAGGCTCTGTTCCGGGGATCTGTTCCTGGGGCTCTGAACCTGGGCTCTGAACCTGGGCTCTGTTCCTGGGCTCTGTTCCGGGGCTCTGATCCTGGGCTCTGAACCTGGGCTCTGTACCTGGGCTCTGTTCCTGGGCTGCCTGTTCTGAACCGGATCTCTGTTCCGGGGCTCTGAATCCTGGGCTCTGAACCTGGGCTCTGAACCTGGGCTCTGTTCCGGGACTCTGTTCCTGGGCTCTCGATACCTGGGCTCTGTACCCTGGGCTCTGTACCTGGGCTCTGTTCCTGGGCTCTGTTCCGGGGCTCTGAACCTGGGCTCTGTAACCTGGGCTCTGTTCCTGGGCTCTGTTCCTGGGCTCTGTTCCCGGGCTCTGAACCTGGGCTCTGAACCTGGGCTCTGTACCTGGGCTCTGTTCCTGGGCTCTGTTCCTGAGGATCTGCTCTGGGGCTCTGAACCTGGGCTCCGTACCTGGGCTCTGTTCCTGGGCTCCTGATCCTGGGCTCTGAACCTGGGCTCTGTTCCGGGGATCTGTTCCGGGGCTCTGAACCTGGGCTCTGTACCTGGGCTCTGTTCCGGGGATCTGTTCCTGGGCTCTGAACCTGGGCTCTGAACCTGGGCTCTGTTCCTGGGCTCTGTTCCGAGGCTCTGTTCCTGGGCTCTGAACCTGGTGCTCTGTACCTGGGCTCTGTTCCGGGGCTCTGATCCTGGGCTCTGAACCTGGGCTCTGTACCTGGGGCTCTGTTCCTGGGCTCTGTTCCTGGGCTCTGTTCCTGGGCTCTGTACCTGAGCGCTCTGTTCCTGGGCTCTGTACCTGGGCTCTGTTCCTGGGCTCTGAACCTGGGCTCTGTACCTGAGCTCTGTTCCGGGCCTGCTCCGGGCTCTGAACCTGGGCTCTGTACCTGGGCTCCTGTTCACTGGGCTCTGTACCTGGGTCTGTTCTGGGCTCTGCCTGGGCTCTGAACCTGGGCTCTGTACCTGGGCTCTGTTCCTGGGCTCTGTTCCTGGGCTCTGCTCCTGGGCTCTGTTCCGGGCTCTGAACCTGGGCTCTGTTCCTGGGCTCTGTACCGGGCTCTGAACCTGGGCTCTGAACCTGGGCTCTGTTCCAGCTCTGATTCCGGGTTCTGTACCTGGGCTCTGTTCCGGGCTCTTGAACCTGGGCTCTGTACCTGGGCTCTGTTCCCGGGGCTCTGTTCCTCGGGCTCTGTACCTGGGCTCTGCTTCCTGGGCTCTGGAACCTGGAGCTCTGTTCCTGGGCTACTGTACCTGGGCTCTGTTCTGGGCTCTGTCCTGCTTGAACCTGGGCTCCTGTACCTGGGCTCTGTACCTGGGCTCTGTACCTGGGACTCTGTACCTGGGCTCTGTTCCTGGGCTCTGTTCCTGGGCTCTGTACCTGGGCTCTGTTCCTGGGCTCTGTACCTGGGCTCTGAACCTGGGCTCTGTACCTGGGCTCTGTTCCTGGGCTCTGTACCTGGGCTCTGTTCCTGGGCTCCTGGACCTGTGCTCTGTACCTGGGCTTCTGTATCTGGGGCTCTGTTCCGTGCGGCTCTGTCCCTGGGCTCTGTACCTGGGCTCTGTTCCTGGGCTCTGTATCCTGGGGCTCTGAACCTGGGCTCTGTTCCGGGCTCTGTTCCGGGGCTCTGTTCCTGGGCTCTGTAACCGTGGGCTCTGTTCCTGGGCTCTGTTCCTGGGCTCTGTTCCTGGGCTCTGAACCTGGGCTCTGTACCTGAGCTCTGTTCTGGGCTCTGTTACCTGGGCTCTGTTCCGGGGCTCTGTTCCTGGGCTCTGAACCTGGGCTCTGAACCTGGGCTCCTGTCTCTGGGGCTCTGTTCCGGGCTCTGTTCCTGGGCTCTGTTCCTGGGCTCTGTACCTGGGCTCTGTTCCCTGTGGGCTCTGTACCTGGGCTCTGTTCCTGGGCTCTGGATCTACCTGGGCTCTGTTCCTGGGCTCTGAACCTGGGCTCTAGTAACCTGGGCTCTGATCTGTTCTGGGGCTCTGTATACCTCGGGCTCTGGCTACCTGGGCTCTGTTCCGTGGGCTCTGTACCTGGGCTCTGCTTCTGGCTCTGAACCCTGGCTCTGTACCTGGGCACTGTACCTGCTCTGTTCCTGGGCTCTGTAATTAGGCTCTCTTCCTGGCTCTGAACCTGGGCTCTGGAACCTGGGCTCTGTTCCGTGGCTCTGTCTGGGATCTGTTCTGGGCTCTGTTCGGTGCTCTGAACCTGGGCTCTGTTCCTGGGCTCTGCTCCGGGGCTCTGAACCTGGGCTCTGTCTGGGATCTGTTCCGGCTCTGTTCCAGGGCTCTGTTCCTGGGGCTCTGTTCCGGGGATTGTTCCGGGGATCTGTTCCTCTGAACCCGGGCTCTGAACCTGTGCTCTGTTCCTGGGCTCTGTCTGGATCTGTTCCTGGGCTCTGTTCTGGGAATCCCGGGGGTTTCCAACCTGGGCTCTGAAACCTGGGCTCTGTTCCTGGGCCCTGTTCTGGGGATCTCTTCCGGGGCTCTGAACCTGGGCCCTGAACCTGGGCTCTGTACCTGAGCTCGGGATCTGGATCCGGTGCTCTGAACCTGGGCTCTGAACCTGGAGCTCTGTTCCTGGGCTCTGTCCTGGGCTCTGTTCCTGGGCTCTGTTCCTGGGAATCTGTTCCTGGGCTCTGAACCTGGGCTCTTGAACCTTCCTGGTTCCTCTGAACCTGGGATCTCTTCCTGGAACTCTGATCCTGGCCCTGAACCTGGGCTCTGTACCTGAGCCTCTGTTCCGGGGCTTTGTTCCTGGGCTCTGTTCCTGTTCCTGAGCTCTTGTACCTGCCTCTGTACCTGAGCTCTGTTCCTGGGCTCTGGTTCTGGGGATCTGTTCCCTTGGTTCTCTCCTGGGCTCTGAACCTAGGGAACCTGCTTCCTGATCCTGGGCCTCTGAACCTGGGCTCTGTACCTGAGCTCTCTGTACCTGGGCTCTTCCTGTTCCGGGCTCTGGGGATCTGTTCCGGGGCTCTGAACCTGGTTCCGGGGATCTGAACCTGTAACCTGAGCTCTGTTCCGGGGATCTTGATCCTGGGCTCTGTTCCTGCGCCTGAGCTCTGTTCGGCTTTGTTCCTGGGCTCTCTGTACCCGGCTCTGAACCTAAGGCTCTGTCCCTGGGCTCTGGAACCTGGGCTCTGTTCCTGGGCTCTGAACCCTGGGCTCTGTACCTGGGCACTGTACCTGGGAATCTGTTCCTGGGCTCTGTAACCTGGGCTCTCATCCTGGGCTCTGAACCTGGGTTTCAACCTGCTCTGTACCTGAGCTCTGTTCCGGGGCTCTGTTCCTCTGTTCCTGGGCTCTGTACCTGGGCTGAACCTGGGCTCTGTACCTGAGCTCTGGGCTCTGTCTGGGATCTGTTCCTGGGCTCTGAACCTGGGCCTCTCTGTTCCGGGGATCTGAACCTGGGCTCTGAACCTGGGGCTCTGTTCCGGGGATCTGATCCTGTTGAACCTGGGGCCTGAGCTCTGTTCCTGGGCTCTTTTCCTGGGATCTGTTCCGGGCTCTGAACCTGGGCTCTGTTCGGGATCTGGAACCTGGGAACCTTCTGTCTGGGATCTGATCCTGGAACCCGCTCTGTACCTGAGCTCTGTTCCGGGGCTTTGTTCCTGCCTCTGCACCTGGGCTCTGTTCCTGGGGCTCTGTTCCTGCTCTGTACCTGGGCTCTGTTCCTGGGTGGCTCTGAACCTGGGCTCTGTACTGTACCTGGGCTCTGTTCCTGGTTTCAACTGCTCATCCTGCCCTGGGCTCTGAACCTGCCTCTGTACCTGAGCTCTGTTCCGGGGCTCTGTTCCTTGGCTCTGTTCCTGAACCTGGGGCTCTGTACCTGAGCTCTGCAGCTCTGTTCCTGGGGGCTTTCCTTCCTGGGCTCTGGAACCTGGGCTCTGAACCTACTCTGTACCTGAGCTCTGTACCTGGGCTCTGTTCGTAACCTGGGCTCTGTACCTGGGCACTGTACCTGGGCTCTGTTCCTGGGCTCTGTAACTAGGCTCTCTTCCTGGGCTCTGAACCTGGGCTCTGAACCTGGGCTCTGTATCTGTTCTGGAGCTCTGGGCTTCCTGGGCTCTGTTCTCTGTTCCTGAGCTCTGTACCCTACTGGAGCTCTGCCCCTGGGCTCTGTTCCGGGGAGTCTCTGGAACCTGGGCTCTGAACCTTCTGGAACCTGCCTCTGTTCGGGGATCTGATCTGTTCCTGCTCTGTACCTCCGAGCTCTGTTCCTTGGGTTTCTCTGGGATCTGTTCCGGGAACCTGGCTCTGAACCTTCTGTTCGGGGATCTGTTCCTGGCTCTTTTCCGGGGATCTGTTCCGGGGGCTCTGAACCTGGGCTCTGTTCCGGGGATCTGAACCTGTTCCGGGGCTCTGAACCTGGGCCTCTGTTCCTGATCCTGGCCTCTCTGTTCTCTGGGCTCTGTTCCGGGATCTGTCTGTTCCGAGCTCTGAACCTGGGCTCTGTTCTGGGATCAACCTTTGGAACCAGGGCTCTGGATCCTGGGGTTCTGAACCTGGGCTCTGAATCTGAGCTCTGTTCCTGGGCTCTGTTCCTGGCCTCTGTACCTGGGCTCTGTTCCTGGAATCTGTTCGGGCTCTGTACCTGAGCTCTGTTCGGGGCTCTGGGCTCTGTCTCGGCTGTACCTGGGCTCTGTTCCTCCAACCTGGGCTCTGTACCTGGGCTCTGTTCCGTGGCTCTGTTCCTGTTCCTGGGCTCTCTGCTCTGAACCTGGGCTCTCTTGTTCCGGGCTCTGAACCTGGGCTCTGTTCCTGGGGCTCTGTTCGGGATCTGTTCGGGATCTGTTCCTGGGCTCTGTTCCGGGGCTCTGAACCTGGGCCTGGGCTCTGTTCCGGGGGATCTGTTCCGGGGCTTTGTTCCGGGGCTCTGAACCTGAATCTGGCTCTGAACCTGGGCTCTGTTTCCTGGGCTCTGTTCTGTTCCGGGGATCTGTTCCGGGGCTCTGATCCTGGGCCCTGAACCTGGGCTCTGTACCTGAGCTCTGTTCAAGGGGCTTTGTTCCTGGGCTCTGTACCTGGGCTCTGTTCCTGGGCTCTGTACCTGGGCTCTGTTCCTGGGCTCTGTACCTGGGCTCTGTACCTGAGCTCTGTTCCTGGGCTCTGAACCTGGCTCTGTTCCGGGGATCTGTTCCGGGGCTCTGAACCTGGGCTCTGAACCTGCGCTCTGTTCCTGGGCTCTGTTCTGGGGATCTGTTCCGGGGCTCTGAACCTGGGCTCTGAACCTGGAGCTCTGTCATTCCGGGCTCTGAACCTGCTCTGTTCCGGGGATCTGTTCCTGGGCTCTGTTCCTGGTGTTCCTCTGAACCTGGGCTCTGTTCCTGGGCTTTGTTCTGGGCTCTGTACCTGGGCTCTGTTCCTGGGCTCTGAACCTGGGCCTGGGCTCTGTTCCTGGGCTCTGTTCCTGGGCTCTGTACCTGAGCTCTGTTCCTGGGCTCTGTTCGGGGATCTGTTCCGGGGCTCTGAACCTGGGCTCTGAACCTGCGCTCTGTTCCTGGGCTCTGTTCTGGGATCTGTTCCTGGGCTCTGAACCTGGGCTCTGAACCTGGGCTCTGTTCCGTGGCTCTGTTCCGGGATCTGTTCCTGGGCTCTGTTCCTGGTGCTCTGAACCTGGGCTCTGTTCCTGGGCTCTGTTCCGGGCTCTGAACCTGGGCTCTGTTCGGGGATCTGTTCCGGGCTCTGTTCCAGGGCTCTGTTCCCCTGAACCTGGCTCTGTTCCTGGGCTTGTTCATGGGCTCTGTTCCGGGGCTCTGTTCCGGTGCTCTGAACCTGGGCTCTGAACCTCCCTTGGATCTGTACTGGGCTCTGTTCCTTTGTTCCTGGGCTCTGTACCTGGGCTCTGTTCCTGGGCTCTATACCTGGGCTCTGTTCCTGGGCTCTGAACCTGGGCTCTGTACCTGGGCTCTGTTCCGGGGATTTGTTCTGGGCTCTGTAACTGGGTTCTGTTCCTGGGCTCTGAACCTGGGCTCTCTACTGAGCTCTGTTCCTGGGGCTCTGTTCCCTGGGCTCTCTACCTGGGCTCTGTTCCTGGGCACTGTACCTGGGCTCTGTTCCTGGGCACTGTTCCTGGGCTCTGTTCCTGGGCTCTGTTGTTCCTAGGCTCTGTAACTTCCTGGGCTCTGAACCTGGGCTCTGTACCTGAGCTCTGTTCCGGGGATCTGTTCCTCGGCTCTCTACCTGGGCTCTGTTCCTGGGCTCTGAACCTGGGCTCTGTTCCCAGGGCTGTTCCGGCTCTGTTCCTGGGCTCTGTTCTACTCTGGGGCTCTGTTCTCGGGGATCTGTTCTGGGGCTCTGAACCTGGGCTCTGTTCCGGGGATCTGTTCCGGGGCTCTGAACCTGGGCTCTGTTCCTGGGCTCTGTTCCTGGGCTCTGTTCCTGGGCTCTGTTCTGGGATCTGTTCCTGGGCTCTGAACCTGGGCTCTGTAACCTGGGCTCTGTTCTGCAACGGATCTATTCCAGGGCTCTGAACCTGGGCTCTGAACCTGGGCTCTGGGCTCTGTTCCTGGGCTCTGTTCCTGGGATCTGTTCCGGGGCTCTGTTCCTGGGCTCTGAACCTGGGCTCTGTTCTGAGGATCTGTTCCAGGGCTCTGTTCCTGGGCTCTGAACCTGGGCTCTGAATCTGGGCTCTGTTCCTGGGCTCTGTTCCTGGGCTCTGTTCTGGGCTCTGTTCCTCGGGAATCTGTTCCGGGGATCTGAACTAGGTTTTCCTGGGCTCTGAACCTGGGCTCTGTTCCTGGGCTCCTGTTCCGGGGATCATGTTCCGGGGCTCTGATCCTGGGCCCTGAACCTGGGCTCTGTACCTGAGCTCTGTTCCGGGGCTTTGTTCCTGGGCTCTGTACCTGGGCTCTGTTCCTGGGCTCTGTGCCTGGGCTCTGTACCTGAGCTCTGTTCCTGGGCTCTGTTCCTGGGCTCTGTTCCTGGGAATCTGTTCCCCGGGGCTCTGAGACCTGGGCTCTGAACCTGGGCTCTGTTCCTGGGCCCTGTTCCGGGATCTGTTCCGGGGCTCTGATCCTGGGCCCTGAACCTGGGCTCTGTACCTGAGCTCTGTTCCGGGGCTTTGTTCCTGGGCTCTGTACCTGGGCTCTGTTCCTGGGCTCTGTTCCTGGGCTCTGTTCCTGGGCTCTGTACCTGGGCTCTGTACCTGAGCTCTGTTCCTGGGCTCTGTTCCGGGGGATCTGTTCGGGGGCTCTGAACCTGGGCTCTGTTCCTGGGGATCTGTTCCGGGGCTCTGTTCCAGGGCTCTGTTCCGTGGCTCTGTTCCGGGGCTTTGTTCCGGTGCTCTGATCCTGGGCTCTGCCTGTAACCTGGGCTCTGAACCTGAGCTCTGGAACCTGTTCCGTGGCTCTTTGTTCCTGGGCTCTGTACCTGGGCTCTGTTCCTGGGCTCTGAACCTGGGCTCTGTTCCTGAGCTCTGTTCTGGGCTCTGTTCCTGGGCTCTGTTCCGGGAATCTGTTCCGGGGCTCTGTACCTGGGCTCTGAACCTGGGCTCTGTTCCTGGGCCCTGTTCCGGGGATCTGTTCCTGGGCTCTGTACCTGGGCTCTGTTCCTGGGCTCTATACCTGGGCTCTGTTCCTGGGCTCTGAACCTGGGCTCTGTACCTGAGCTCTGTTCCGGGGCTTTGTTCCTGGGCTCTGTAACTGGGTTCTGTTCCTGGGCTCTGAACCTGGGCTCTCTACCTGAGCTCTGTTCTGGGGCTCTGTTCCTAGGCTCTCTACCTGGGCTCTGTTCCTGGGCACTGTACCTGGGCTCTGTTCCTGGGCATGGGCTCTGTACCTGGCTCTGTTCCTGGGCTCTGTACCTGGGCTCTCTTCCTGGGCTCTGAACCTGGGCTCTGTACCTGAGCTCTGTTCGGGCTCTGTTCTGGGCTCTGTACCTGGGCTCTCTTCCCGGGCTCTGAACCTGGGCTCTGTTCCTGGGCTCTGTTCCTGGGCTCTGTTCCTGGGCTCTGTTCCGGGGATCTGTTCCTGGGATCTGAACCTGGGCTCTGAACCTGGGCTCTGTTCCGGGGCTCTGTTCAGGGGCTCTGTTCCTGGGCTCTGTTCCTGGGCTCTGTTCCTGGGCTCTGTTCCTGGGCTCTGTTCCGGGATCTGTTCCGGGGCTCTGTTCTCTGTTCCTGGGCTCCTGAACCTGGGCTCTCTGAACCTGGGCTCTGAACCTGGGCTCTGTTCTGGGGATCATTTCTCTGAACCTGGGCTCTGAACCTGGGCTCTGAATCTGGGCTCTGTTCCTGGGCTCTGTTCTGGGCTCTGTTCCTGGGCTCTGTTCCGGGGAATCTGTTCCGGGGATCTGACCTGGGCTCTGAACCTGGGCTCTGTTCCTGGGCCCTGTTCCAGGGGATCTGTTCCGGGAGGGCTCTGATCCTGGGCCCTGAACCTGGGCTCTGTACCTGAGCTCTGTTCCGGGCTTTGTTCCTGGGCTCTGTACCTGGGCTCTGTTCCTGGGCTCTGTACCTGGGCTCTGTTCCTGGGCTCTGTACCTGGGCTCTGTACCTGAGCTCTGTTCTGGGCTCTGTTCCGGGGATCTGTTCCGGGCTCTGAACCTGGGCTCTGAACCTGCGCTCTGTTCCTGGGCTCTGTTCTGGGGATCTGTTCCGGGGCTCTGAACCTGGGCTCTGAACCTGGGCTCTGTTCCTGGCTCCTGTTCCTGGGCTCTGTTCCGGTGCTCTGAACCTGGGCTCTGTTCCTGGGCTCTGTTCCGGGGCTCTGAACCTGGGCTCTGTTCCGGGGATCTGTTCCGGGGCTCTGTTCCAGGGCTCTGTTCCGTGGCTCTGTTCCGGGGCTTTGTTCCGGGGCTCTGTTCCGGGGCTCTGTTCCGGTGCTCTGAACCTGGGCTCTGAACCTGGGATCTGTACCTGAGCTCTGTTCCGGGGCTTTGTTCCTGGGCTCTGTACCTGGGCTCTGTTCCTGGGCTCTATACCTGGGCTCTGTTCCTGGGCTCTGAACCTGGGCTCTGTACCTGAGCTCTGTTCCGGGGCTTTGTTCCTGGGCTCTGTAACTGGGTTCTGTTCCTGGGCTCTGAACCTGGGCTCTCTACCTGAGCTCTGTTCTGGGGCTCTGTTCCTAGGCTCTCTACCTGGGCTCTGTTCCTGGGCACTGTACCTGGGCTCTGTTCCTGGGCACTGTACCTGGGCTCTGTTCCTGGGCTCTGTACCTAGGCTCTCTTCCTGGGCTCTGAACCTGGGCTCTGTACCTGAGCTCTGTTCCGGGGCTCTGTTCCTCGGCTCTCTACCTGGGCTCTCTTCCCGGGAATCTGTTCCGGGGCTCTGAACCTGGGCTCTGAACCTGGGCTCTGTTCCTGGGCCCTGTTCCGGGGATCTGTTCCGGGGCTCTGATCCTGGGCCCTGAACCTGGGCTCTGTACCTGAGCTCTGTTCCGGGGCTTTGTTCCTGGGCTCTGTACCTGGGCTCTGTTCCTGGGCTCTGTACCTGGGCTCTGTTCCTGGGCTCTGTACCTGGGCTCTGTACCTGAGCTCTGTTCCTGGGCTCTGTTCCGGGGATCTGTTCCGGGGCTCTGAACCTGGGCTCTGAACCTGCGCTCTGTTCCTGGGCTCTGTTCTGGGGATCTGTTCCGGGGCTCTGAACCTGGGCTCTGAACCTGGGCTCTGTTCCTGGGCCCTGTTCCGGGGATCTGTTCCGGGGCTCTGATCCTGGGCTCTGAACCTGGGCTCTGTTCCTGGGCCCTGTTCCGGGGATCTGTTCCGGGGCTCTGATCCTGGGCCCTGAACCTGGGCTCTGTACCTGGGCTCTGTTCCTGGGCTCTGAATCTGGGCTCTGAACCTGGGCTCTGAACCTGGGCTCTGTTCCTGGGCCCTGTTCCGGGGATCTGTTCCGGGGCTCTGATCCTGGGCCCTGAACCTGGGCTCTGTACCTGAGCTCTGTTCCGGGGCTTTGTTCCTGGGCTCTGTACCTGGGCTCTGTTCCTGGGCTCTGTACCTGGGCTCTGTACCTGAGCTCTGTTCCTGGGCTCTGTTCCTGGGCTCTGTTCCGGGAATCTGTTCCGGGGCTCTGAACCTGGGCTCTGAACCTGGGCTCTGTTCCTGGGCCCTGTTCCGGGGATCTGTTCCGGGGCTCTGATCCTGGGCCCTGAACCTGGGCTCTGTACCTGAGCTCTGTTCCGGGGCTTTGTTCCTGGGCTCTGTACCTGGGCTCTGTTCCTGGGCTCTGTACCTGGGCTCTGTTCCTGGGCTCTGTTCCGGGAATCTGTTCCGGGGCTCTGTACCTGAGCTCTGTTCCGGGGCTCTGTTCCTCGGCTCTCTACCTGGGCTCTCTTCCTGGGCTCTGAACCTGGGCTCTGTTCCTGGGCTCTGTTCCTGGGCTCTGTTCCTGGGCTCTGTTCCGGGGATCTGTTCCGGGGATCTGTTCCGGGGCTCTGAACCTGGGCTCTGTTCCGGGGATCTGTTCCGGGGCTCTGAACCTGGGCTCTGAACCTGGGCTCTGTTCCTGGGCCCTGTTCCGGGGATCTGTTCCGGCTCTGATCCTGGGCCCTGAACCTGGGCTCTGTACCTGAGCTCTGTTCCGGGGCTTTGTTCCTGGGCTCTGTACCTGGGCTCTGTTCCTGGGCTCTGTACCTGGGCTCTGTTCCTGGGCTCTGTACCTGGGCTCTGTACCTGAGCTCTGTTCCTGGGCTCTGTTCCGGGGATCTGTTCCGGGGCTCTGAACCTGGGCTCTGAACCTGCGCTCTGTTCCTGGGCTCTGTTCTGGGGATCTGTTCCGGGGCTCTGAACCTGGGCTCTGAACCTGGGCTCTGTTCCTGGGCCCTGTTCCGGGGATCTGTTCCGGGGCTCTGATCCTGGGCCCTGAACCTGGGCTCTGTACCTGAGCTCTGTTCCGGGGCTTTGTTCCTGGGCTCTGTACCTGGGCTCTGTTCCTGGGCTCTGTACCTGGGCTCTGTTCCTGGGCTCTGTTCCGGGAATCTGTTCGGGGCTCTGTACCTGAGCTCTGTTCGGGCTCTGTTCCTCGGCTCTCTACCTGGGCTCTCTTCCCGGGCTCTGAACCTGGGCTCTGTTCCTGGGCTCTGTTCCTGGGCTCTGTTCCTGGGCTCTGTTCCTGGGATCTGTTCCGGGGATCTGTTCCGGGCTCTGAACCTGGGCTCTGTTCGGGGATCTGTTCCGGGCTCTGAACCTGGGCTCTGAACCTGGGCTCTGTTCCTGGGCCCTGTTCTGGGATCTGTTCCGGGGCTCTGATCCTGGGCCCTGAACCTGGGCTCTGTACCTGAGCTCTGTTCCGGGGCTTTGTTCCTGGGCTCTATACCTGGGCTCTGTTCCTGGGCTCTGTACCTGGGCTCTGTTCCTGGGCTCTGTACCTGGGCTCTGTACCTGAGCTCTGTTCCTGGGCTCTGTTCCGGGGATCTGTTCGGGGCTCTGAACCTGGGCTCTGAACCTGCGCTCTGTTCCTGGGCTCTGTTCTGGGGATCTGTTCCGGGGCTCTGAACCTGGGCTCTGAACCTGGGCTCTGAACCTGGGCTCTGTTCCGTGGCTCTGTTCCGGGGATCTGTTCCTGGGCTCTGTTCCGGTGCTCTGAACCTGGGCTCTGTTCCTGGGCTCTGTTCCGGGGCTCTGAACCTGGGCTCTGTTCCGGGGATCTGTTCCGGGGCTCTGTTCCAGGGCTCTGTTCCTGGCTCTGTTCGGGGCTTTGTTCCGGGGCTCTGTTCCGGGGCTCTGTTCCGGTGCTCTGATCCTGGGCCCTGAACCTGGGCTCTGTACCTGAGCTCTGTTCCGGGGCTTTGTTCCTGGGCTCTGTACCTGGGCTCTGTTCCTGGGCTCTGTACCTGGGCTCTGTACCTGAGCTCTGTTCCTGGGCTCTGTTCCTGGGCTCTGTTCCGGGAATCTGTTCCGGGGCTCTGAACCTGGGCTCTGAACCTGGGCTCTGTTCCTGGGCCCTGTTCCGGGGATCTGTTCCGGGGCTCTGATCCTGGGCCCTGAACCTGGGCTCTGTACCTGAGCTCTGTTCCGGGGCTTTGTTCCTGGGCTCTGTACCTGGGCTCTGTTCCTGGGCTCTGTTCCTGGGCTCTGTACCTGGGCTCTGTACCTGAGCTCTGTTCCTGGGCTCTGTTCCGGGGATCTGTTCCGGGGCTCTGAACCTGGGCTCTGAACCTGCGCTCTGTTCCTGGGCTCTGTTCCGGGGATCTGTTCCGGGGCTCTGAACCTGGGCTCTGAACCTGGGCTCTGAACCTGGGCTCTGTTCCGTGGCTCTGTTCCGGGGATCTGTTCTTGGGCTCTGTTCCGGTGCTCTGAACCTGGGCTCTGTTCCTGGGCTCTGTTCCGGGGCTCTGAACCTGGGCTCTGTTCCGGGGATCTGTTCCGGGGCTCTGTTCCAGGGCTCTGTTCGGTGGCTCTGTTCCGGGGCTTTTTTCCGGGGCTCTGTTCCGGGGCTCTGTTCCGGTGCTCTGAACCTGGGCTCTGAACCTGGGCTCTGTTCCGTGGCTCTGTTCCGGGGATCTGTTCTTGGGCTCTGTTCCGGTGCTCTGAACCTGGGCTCTGTTCCTGGGCTCTGTTCCGGGGCTCTGAACCTGGGCTCTGTTCCGGGGATCTGTTCCGGGGCTCTGTTCCAGGGCTCTGTTCGGTGGCTCTGTTCCTGGGCCCTGTTCCGGGGATCTGTTCCGGGGCTCTGATCCTGGGCCCTGAACCTGGGCTCTGTACCTGAGCTCTGTTCCGGGGCTTTGTTCCTGGGCTCTGTACCTGGGCTCTGTTCCTGGGCTCTGAATCTGGGCTCTGTTCCTGGGCTCTGTTCCTGGGCTCTGTTCCTGGGCTCTGTTCCGGGAATCTGTTCCGGGGCTTTGAACCTGGGCTCTGAACCTGGGCTCTGTTCCTGGGCCCTGTTCCGGGGATCTGTTCCGGGGCTCTGATCCTGGGCCCTGAACCTGGGCTCTGTACCTGAGCTCTGTTTCGGGGCTTTGTTCCTGGGCTCTGTACCTGGGCTCTGTTCCTGGGCTCTGTACCTGGGCTCTGTTGGCTCTGCTCTGTTCCTGGGCTCTGTTCCTGGGCTCTGTTCCGGGAATCTGTTCCGGGGCTCTGAACCTGGGCTCTGAACCTGGGCTCTGTTCCTGGGCCCTGTTCCGGGGATCTGTTCCGGGGCTCTGATCCTGGGCCCTGAACCTGGGCTCTGTACCTGAGCTCTGTTCCGGGGCTTTGTTCCTGGGCTCTGTACCTGGGCTCTGTTCCTGGGCTCTGTACCTGGGCTCTGTTCCTGGGCTCTGTTCCGGGAATCTGTTCCGGGGCTCTGTACCTGAGCTCTGTTCCGGGGCTCTGTTCCTCGGCTCTCTACCTGGGCTCTCTTCCCGGGCTCTGAACCTGGGCTCTGTTCCTGGGCTCTGTTCCTGGGCTCTGTTCCTGGGCTCTGTTCGGGGATCTGTTCCGGGATCTGTTCTCTGAACCTGGGCTCTGTTCCGGGGATCTGTTCCGGGGCTCTGAACCTGGGCTCTGAACCTGGGCTCTGTTCCTGGGCCCTGTTCCGGGGATCTGTTCCGGGGCTCTGATCCTGGGCCCTGAACCTGGGCTCTGTACCTGAGCTCTGTTCCGGGGCTTTGTTCCTGGGCTCTGTACCTGGGCTCTGTTCCTGGGCTCTGTACCTGGGCTCTGTTCCTGGGCTCTGTACCTGGGCTCTGTACCTGAGCTCTGTTCCTGGGCTCTGTTCCGGGGATCTGTTCCGGGGCTCTGAACCTGGGCTCTGAACCTGCGCTCTGTTCCTGGGCTCTGTTCTGGGGATCTGTTCCGGGGCTCTGAACCTGGGCTCTGAACCTGGGCTCTGAACCTGGGCTCTGTTCCGTGGCTCTGTTCCGGGGATCTGTTCCTGGGCTCTGTTCCGGTGCTCTGAACCTGGGCTCTGTTCCTGGGCTCTGTTCCGGGGCTCTGAACCTGGGCTCTGTTCCGGGGATCTGTTCCGGGGCTCTGTTCCAGGGCTCTGTTCCGTGGCTCTGTTCCGGGGCTTTGTTCCGGGGCTCTGTTCCGGGGCTCTGTTCCGGTGCTCTGATCCTGGGCCCTGAACCTGGGCTCTGTACCTGAGCTCTGTTCCGGGGCTTTGTTCCTGGGCTCTGTACCTGGGCTCTGTTCCTGGGCTCTGTACCTGGGCTCTGTACCTGAGCTCTGTTCCTGGGCTCTGTTCCTGGGCTCTGTTCCGGGAATCTGTTCCGGGGCTCTGAACCTGGGCTCTGAACCTGGGCTCTGTTCCTGGGCCCTGTTCCGGGGATCTGTTCCGGGGCTCTGATCCTGGGCCCTGAACCTGGGCTCTGTACCTGAGCTCTGTTCCGGGGCTTTGTTCCTGGGCTCTGTACCTGGGCTCTGTTCCTGGGCTCTGTTCCTGGGCTCTGTACCTGGGCTCTGTACCTGAGCTCTGTTCCTGGGCTCTGTTCCGGGGATCTGTTCCGGGGCTCTGAACCTGGGCTCTGAACCTGGGCTCTGTTCCTGGGCCCTGTTCCGGGGATCTGTTCCGGGGCTCTGATCCTGGGCCCTGAACCTGGGCTCTGTACCTGAGCTCTGTTCCGGGGCTTTGTTCCTGGGCTCTGTACCTGGGCTCTGTTCCTGGGCTCTGTACCTGGGCTCTGTTCCTGGGCTCTGTTCCGGGAATCTGTTCCGGGGCTCTGTACCTGAGCTCTGTTCCGGGGCTCTGTTCCTCGGCTCTCTACCTGGGCTCTCTTCCCGGGCTCTGAACCTGGGCTCTGTTCCTGGGCTCTGTTCCTGGGCTCTGTTCCTGGGCTCTGTTCCGGGGATCTGTTCCGGGGATCTGTTCCGGGGCTCTGATCCTGGGCTCTGTTCCTGAGCTCTGTTCCGGGGCTCTTCCTGGGCTCTGAACCTGGGCTCTGTTCCTGGGCTCTGTTCCTGGGCTCTGTTCCGGGGCTCTGATCCTGGGCCTGTACTGAACCTGGGCTCTGTACCTGAGCTCTGTTCCGGGGCTTTGTTCCTGGGCTCTGTTCCTGGGCTCTGTTCCTGGGCTCTGTACCTGGGCTCTGTTCCTGGGCTCTGTACCTGGGCTCTGTACCTGGGCTCTGTTCCTGGGCTCTGTTCCGGGGATCTGTTCCTGGGCTCTGAACCTGGGCTCTGAACCTGGGCTCTGTTCCTGGGCTCTGTTCTGGGGATCTGTTCCGGGGCTCTGAACCTGGGCTCTGAACCTGGGCTCTGTTCCTGGGCTCTGTTCCGTGGCTCTGTTCCTGGGGATCTGTTCCTGGGCTCTGTTCCGGTGCTCTGAACCTGGGCTCTGTTCCTGGGCTCTGTTCCTGGCTCTGAACCTGGGCTCTGTTCCTGGGCTCTGTTCCGGGGCTCTGTTCCAGGGCTCTGTTCCGTGGCTCTGTTCCTGGGGCTTTGTTCCGGGGCTCTGTTCCGGGGCTCTGTTCCGGTGCTCTGATCCTGGGCCCTGAACCTGGGCTCTGTACCTGAGCTCTGTTCCGGGGCTTTGTTCCTGGGCTCTGTACCTGGGCTCTGTTCCTGGGCTCTGTTCCTGGGCTCTGTACCTGAGCTCTGTTCCTGGGCTCTGTTCCTGGGCTCTGTTCCGGGGATCTGTTCCGGGCTCTGAACCTGGGCTCTGAACCTGGGCTCTGTTCCTGGGCCCTGTTCGGGGATCTGTTCCGGGGCTCTGATCCTGGGCCCTGAACCTGGGCTCTGAACCTGAGCTCTGTTCCGTGGCTCTGGGGCTTTGTTCTCTGGGCTCTGTACCTGGGCTCTGTTCCTGGGCTCTGTTCTGGGCTCTGTTCCTGGGCTCTGTACCTGTTCGGTGGCTCTGTTCCTGGGCTCTGTTCCGGGGATCTGTTCCGGGGCTCTGAACCTGGGCTCTGAACCTGCGCTCTGTTCCTGGGCTCTGTTCCGGGGATCTGTTCTTGGGCTCTGAACCTGGGCTCTGAACCTGGGCTCTGTTCCTGGGCTCTGTTCCGTCTGAACCTGGGCTCTGTTCCGGGGATCTGTTCTTGGGCTCTGTTCCGGTGGCTCTGAACCTGGGCTCTGTTCCTGGGCTCTGTTCCCTGGGGCTCTGTACCTGGGCTCTGTTCCGGGGCTTTGTTCCTGGGCTCTGTTCCTGGGCTCTGTTCGGGCTGGCTCTGTTCGGGGCTCTGTTCCTGGGCTCTGTTCCGGGGCTCTGTTCCGGTGCTCTGAACCTGGGCTCTGAACCTGGGCTCTGTTCCGTGGCTCTGTTCCGGGGATCTGTTCTTGGGCTCTGTTCCGGTGCTCTGAACCTGGGCTCTGTTCCTGGGCTCTGTTCCGGGGCTCTGAACCTGGGCTCTGTTCCTGGGCTCTGTTCCTGGGCTCTGTTCCTGGGCTCTGTTCCTGGCTCTCTGTTCCTGGGCTCTGTTCCTGGGCCCTGTTCCGGGGCTCTGAACCTGGGCTCTGAACCTGGGCTCTGTTCCTGGGCCCAGTTCCGGGGATCTGTTCCGGGGCTCTGAACCTGGGCTCTGTTCCTGGCCTCTGTTCCTGGGCTCTGTTCCTGGGCTCTGTTCCGGGGATCTGTTCCGGGGCTCTGAACCTGGGCTCTGTTCTGGGGATCATTTCCAGGGCTCTGAACCTGGGCTCTGGACCTGGGCTCTGAATCTGGGCTCTGTTCCTGGGCTCTGTTCCTGGGCTCTGTTCCTGGGCTCTGTTCCGGGAATCTGTTCCGGGGCTCTGTACCTGAGCTCTGTTCCGGGGCTCTGTTCCTCGGCTCTCTACCTGGGCTCTATTCCCGGGCTCTGAACCTGGGCTCTGTTCCTGGGCTCTGTTCCTGGGCTCTGTTCCTGGGCTCTGTTCCGGGGATCTGTTCCGGGGATCTGTTCCGGGGCTCTGAACCTGGGCTCTGTTCCGGGGATCTGTTCCGGGGCTCTGAACCTGGGCTCTGAACCTGGGCTCTGTTCCTGGGCCCTGTTCCGGGGATCTGTTCCGGGGCTCTGATCCTGGGCCCTGAACCTGGGCTCTGTACCTGAGCTCTGTTCCGGGGCTTTGTTCCTGGGCTCTGTACCTGGGCTCTGTTCCTGGGCTCTGTACCTGGGCTCTGTTCCTGGGCTCTGTACCTGGGCTCTGTACCTGAGCTCTGTTCCTGGGCTCTGTTCCGGGGATCTGTTCCGGGGCTCTGAACCTGGGCTCTGAACCTGCGCTCTGTTCCTGGGCTCTGTTCTGGGGATCTGTTCCGGGGCTCTGAACCTGGGCTCTGAACCTGGGCTCTGAACCTGGGCTCTGTTCCGTGGCTCTGTTCCGGGGATCTGTTCCTGGGCTCTGTTCCGGTGCTCTGAACCTGGGCTCTGTTCCTGGGCTCTGTTCCGGGGCTCTGAACCTGGGCTCTGTTCCGGGGATCTGTTCCGGGGCTCTGTTCCAGGGCTCTGTTCCGTGGCTCTGTTCCGGGGCTTTGTTCCGGGGCTCTGTTCCGGTGCTCTGATCCTGGGCCCTGAACCTGGGCTCTGTACCTGAGCTCTGTTCCGGGGCTTTGTTCCTGGGCTCTGTACCTGGGCTCTGTTCCTGGGCTCTGTACCTGGGCTCTGTACCTGAGCTCTGTTCCTGGGCTCTGTTCCTGGGCTCTGTTCCGGGAATCTGTTCCGGGGCTCTGAACCTGGGCTCTGAACCTGGGCTCTGTTCCTGGGCCCTGTTCCGGGGATCTGTTCCGGGGCTCTGATCCTGGGCCCTGAACCTGGGCTCTGTACCTGAGCTCTGTTCCGGGGCTTTGTTCCTGGGCTCTGTACCTGGGCTCTGTTCCTGGGCTCTGTTCCTGGGCTCTGTACCTGGGCTCTGTACCTGAGCTCTGTTCCTGGGCTCTGTTCCGGGGATCTGTTCCGGGGCTCTGAACCTGGGCTCTGAACCTGCGCTCTGTTCCTGGGCTCTGTTCCGGGGATCTGTTCCGGGGCTCTGAACCTGGGCTCTGAACCTGGGCTCTGAACCTGGGCTCTGTTCCGTGGCTCTGTTCCGGGGATCTGTTCTTGGGCTCTGTTCCGGTGCTCTGAACCTGGGCTCTGTTCCTGGGCTCTGTTCCGGGGCTCTGAACCTGGGCTCTGTTCCGGGGATCTGTTCCGGGTGCTCTGTTCCAGGGCTCTGTTCGGTGGCTCTGTTCCGGGGCTTTGTTCCGGGGCTCTGTTCCGGGGCTCTGTTCCGGTGCTCTGAACCTGGGCTCTGAACCTGGGCTCTGAACCTGGGCTCTGTTCCGGGGCTCTGTTCCGGGGATCTGTTCCTGGGCTCTGTTCCCGTCCTCTGAACCTGGGCTCTGTTCCGGGGCTCTGTTCTGAGGCTCTGAACCTGGGCTCTGTTCCGGGGCTCTGTTCCGGTGCTCTGAACCTGGGCTCTGAACCTGGGCTCTAAACCTGGGCTCTGAACCTGGGCTCTGTTCCGGGGATCTGTTCCGGGGCTCTGAACCTGGGCTCTGAACCTGGGCTCTGAACCTAGGCTCTGAACCTGGGCTCTGTTCCGGGGCTCTATTCCGGGGCTCTCCTGGTGGCAATAGGGAAGTGAAGGTGGGTAAAACGGAGGGGGAGGTCTCCTAATACTGCTAGGTTATCCCCAGAGGAAGAATCTATCTGAGGCCGACTACTACTGTAGAACTGTCTGCAACTCAACAGTCTTTAGTACAATACCTCAGAGACACATCAGTATGGAGTCATTAAAACTAGTTTTTCAACCACTCCACAAATTTCTTGTTAAGGTATGAACGTACTTTGGTGTGAAAAAGTGCAAATCAATCCCAGAACAGCAGCAAAGGACGTTGTGAAGATGCTGGAGGAAACAGGTACAAAAGTATCTATATCCACAGTAAAACAAGTCCAATATAGGCATAACCTGAAAGGCTGCTCAGCAAGGAGGAAGCCACTGTTCCAAAACCGCCATAAAAAAGCCAGACTACGGTTTGCAACTGCACATGGGGTCAAAGATCGTACTTTTTAGAGAAATATCCTCTGGTCTGATGAAACGAAAATATAACTGTTTGGGCATAATGACCATCGTTATGTTTGGAGGAAAAAGGGGGAGGCTTGCCAGCCGAAGAACACCATCCCAACCTTGAAGCACGGGGGTGGCAGCATCGTGTTGTGGGGGATCTTTGCTGCAGGAGACTCTGGTGCACTTCACAAAATAGATGGTATCATGAGGATTGAAAATTATGTGGATATATTAAAGCAACATCTCAAGACATCAGTCAGGAAGTTAAAGCGTGGTCGCAAATGGGTCTTCCAAATGGACAATGACCCCAAGCATACTTCGAAGTTGAGGCAAAATGGCTTAAGGACAGCAAAGTCAAGGTATTGGAGTGTCTATCATAAATCCCTGACCTCAATCCTATAGAAAATGTGTGTGCAGAACTGAAAAAGTGTGTGAGAGCAAAGAGGCCTACAAACCTGACTCAGTTACACCAGCTCTGTCAGGAGGAATGGGCCAAGATTCACCCAACTTATTTTGGGAAGCTTGTGGAAGGCTACACGAAACATTTGACCCAAGTTAAACAATTTAAAGGCAATGCTACCAAATACTAATTGAGTGTATGTAAACTTCTGACCCACTGGGAATGTGATGAAATAAATTAAAGCTGAAATAAATCCTTCTCTCTACTATTAGTCTGATATTTCACATTCTTAAAATAAAGTGGTGATCCTGACTGACCTAAAACAGGGAATCTTTACTAGGATTAAACGTCAGGAATTGTGGAAAACTGAGTTTATATGTATTTGGCTAAGGTGTATATAAACTTCCCACTTCAACTTGTCACGCCCTGACCTTAGAGAGCCTTTTTTATTCTCTATTTGGTTAGGTCAGGGTGTGACTTCGGTTGGCAAATCTATGTTTCTATTTCTTCGTTGGCCTAGTATGGTTCCCAATCAGAGGCAGCTGTTTATCGTTGTCTCTGATTGGGGATCATACTTAGGCAGCCCTTTTTCCCACCTTCTGTTGTGGGATCTTGTTTTTGGACAGTTACTGTGTAGCCTGCAGAACGTTACGTTCGTTTATCTTTTGGTGTTTTTTTGGTGTTCATCGAAATAAAGAAAGATGTACGCTAACCACGCTGCGCCTTGGTCTCATTCCAACAACGGACGTAACACAACTGTATAGTCTGGGACTTTGAAATAGAGGTAATTCTATTCTCTTGAAGTAAACAACTACGTAGTCAGGTGTTTTCTAAAAATAGTTTTACAAGTGAAGAATTTGTGAATGAATTTCTAGGAATGATTAGATATCAGAGTGTAGACTGTAGTGTATGGTTTTCTGAGGAGGCACATCCTTATTCTCTCCACTCTATTTAATAGGCTTTCTGGTGTAGATCAGAACCTATTGTGTGTTTTGGGGTTTTGTTTGTGTGAGGGAATGTTTTTGTCATATGTGTTTCTGTTAACGACTGTGTGTGAGTCTATGTGTGAATGTCCACTCCCCTGTTTGACTACATAGTAGAGGGGACTGTGAGAATGTCCACTCCCCTGACTGACCCCGTAGTAGAGGGGACTGTGAGAATGTCCACTCCCCTGTTTGACCCCGTAGTAGAGGGGACTGTGAGAATGTCCACTCCCCTGACTGACTACATAGTAGAGGGGACTGTGAGAATGTCCACTCCCCTGACTGACCCCGTAGTAGAGGGGACTGTGAGAATGTCCACTCCCCTGACTGACCCCATAGTAGAGGGGACTGTGAGAATGTCCACTCCCCTGACTGACCCCGTAGTAGAGGGGACTGTGAGAATGTCCACTCCCCTGTTTGACTCCATAGTAGAGGAGACTGTGAGAATGTCCACTCCCCTGAGACCCCGTGTAGAGGAGATGTCCACTCCCTGACTGACTCCATAGTAGGGGACTGTGAGAATGTCCACTCCCTGACTGACCCCGTAGTAGAGGGACTGTGAGAATGTCCACTCCCCTGACTGACCCCGTAGTAGAGGGGACTGTGAGAATGTCCACTCCCCTGACTGACCCCGTAGTAGAGGGGACTGTGGGAATGTCCACTCCCCTGACTGACTCCATAGTAGAGGGGACTGTGAGAATGTCCACTCCCCTGTTTGACCCCATAGTAGAGGGGACTGTGTGAATGTCCACTCCCCTGACTGACCCCGTAGTAGAGGGGACTGTGAGAATGTCCACTCCCCTGTTTGACCCCATAGTAGAGGGGACTGTGTGAATGTCCACTCCCCTGACTGACCCCGTAGTAGAGGGGACTGTGAGAATGTCCACTCCCCTGACTGACTCCATAGTAGAGGGGACTGTGAAAGGTGTGATTTGAGTTCTTCTGACCTCTGCAAACAAAGTGTTTGGTGTCCGTGGCGCAGGGGTCTCCACGACAACCTGAATACAAAAGTTGACCAGAGCACAGAATGTGAGCCAGGGATGACCTTGGTGTTCTCTCTCACTCTCTCTGTGTGTGTTGGGGGTAGTGGTATTCAGCCTGCCATTCCCTTCTTCTCAGGACCGGGGTTACATCGAGACCTGGATTACATGGAGAACTGGGTTACACGGAGAACTGGGTTACACGGAGAACTGGGTTACACAGAGAACTGGGTTACATGAGGACCTGGGTTACATGGAGACCTGGGTTACATGGAGACCTGGGTTACATGGAGACCTGGGTTACATGGAGACCTGGGTTACATGAGGAAATACATGGAGACCTGGGTTACATGAGGAAATACATGGAGACCTGGGTTACATGAGGACATGGGTTACATGGAGACCTGGGTTACATGGAGACCTGGGTTACATGGAGACCTGGGTTACATGGAGACCTGGGTTACATGGAGACCTGGGTTACATGGAGACCTGGGTTACATGGAGACCTGGTTTACATGGAGACCTGGGTTACATGGAGACCTGGGTTACATGGAGACCTGGGTTACATGAGGACCTGGGTTACATGGAGACCTGGGTTACATGGAGACCTGGGTTACATGGAGACCTGGGTTACATGGAGACCTGGGTTACATGGAGACCTGACCTGGGTTACATGGAGACCTGGGGAGACCTGGGTTACATGGAGACCTGGGTTACATGGAGACCTGGGTTACATGAGGACCTGGGTTACATGGAGACCTGGGTTACATGGAGACCTGGGTTACATGAGGACCTGGGTTACATGGAGACCTGGGTTACATGGAGACCTGGGTTACATGAGGACCTGGGTTACATGGAGACCTGGGTTACATGGAGACCTGGGTTACATGGAGACCTGGGTTACATGAGGACCTGGGTTACATGGAGACCTGGGTTACATGGAGACCTGGGTTACATGGAGACCTGGGTTACATGAGGAAATACATGGAGACATGGGTTACATGGAGACCTGGGTTACATGGAGACCTGGGTTACATGAGGAAATACATGGAGACATGGGTTACATGGAGACCTGGGTTACATGAGGAAATACATGGAGACCTGGGTGACATGGAGACCTGGGTTACATGGAGACCTGGGTTACATGGAGACCTGGGTTACATGGAGACGTGGATTACATGAGGAAATACATGGAGACCTTGATTACATGAGGAAATACATGGAGACCTGGGTTACATGAGGACCTGGGTTACATGGATACCTGGGTTACATGGAGACCTGGGTTACATGGAGACCTGGGTTACATGGAGACCTGGGTTACATGAGGAAATACATGGAGACCTGGGTTACATGGAGACCTGGGTTACATGGAGACCTGGGTTACATGGAGACCTGGGTTACATAAAGACCTGGTTTACATGGAGACCTGGGTTACATGGAGACCTGGGTTACATGGAGACCTGGGTTACATGAGGAAATACATGGAGACCTGGGTTACATGGGGAAATGGTCTTTCTGAATCCTCAGTATTTCTCTTTAACCTCTATGATCAAATCAAATCAAATTGTATTTGTCACATGCGCCAAAAACAATTGGTCTAGACCTTACTGTGAAATGCATCCAAGCCCTTAACCATGCAGGCTCTAAACCCACTTTGCCAAAGACACATCCCCCCCTTCACACACACACACACACACACACACACACACACACACACACACACACACACACACACACACACACACACACACACACACACACACACACACACAGAAAATGTTTCCTCACATCTCCAGCCAGCAAGATGGATGAGTTTATTCCCACCCACAGATAACAACCATAATGACCATAATAAGAATAAGAGAGGGGATGCTTTGAGGCCGCCGTTCAGACACCCTTTCCCCTCCCACCCACACAGAGCTATCCCAGAATGCACCTACACGGAGCATGTGACGCACGTTCCTCTTTTCCCTCCTTCTCTCCATCCTCCTCCACCCGTCCGTTCACTCCACCTGCACTGTGCAGCTCCCAGTCTCTGCTACAGCCTCTGAAAAAGTAACAACACCTACAGGGTCATATTGAAACGGAAACAGGCTGAACTTGGGAGGGACTACCTGAACTTGGGAGGGACTACCTGAACTTGGGAGGGACTACTTGAACTTGGGAGGGACTATCTGAACTTGGGAGGGACTATCTGAACTTGGGAGGGACTACCTGAACTTGGGAGGGACTACCTGAACTTGGGAGGGACTACTTGAACTTGGGAGGGACTACCTGAACTTGGGAGGGACTACCTGAACTTGGGAGGGACTATCTGAACTTGGGAGGGACTATCTGAACTTGGGAGGGAATACCTGAACTTGGGAGGGACTACCTGAACTTGGGAGGGACTACCTGAACTTGGGAGGGACTATCTGAACTTGGGAGGGACTACTTGAACTTGGGAGGGACTACCTGAACTTGGGAGGGACTACCTGAACTTGGGAGGGACTACCTGAACTTGGGAGGGACTACCTGAACTTGGGAGGGACTACCTGAACTTGGGAGGGACTACCTGAACTTGTCCAAAAACAATCTCTTGTTTTAGTTTTCCGTTGCAAACATGGTTTTCCGTTTCCCTTTGCATATCCTAATGAATACGATCCAGGACAATGAAGGCAGACCAGACAGACACTGAGTCCACAGTGTCTCTGCCCCCTGACCTCTAAGTCTCTCTGAAGGGAAATCGACGGTCAGGGTGGGGGGTGTGATAGACTTCAGTGGTTTTTGCGAGAGAGTGTACCTTCCTTCCACAAAGGAGAAATTATAAGAGAGGAGTGATTGGCTTCTGTTTTTAGAAGTGTGCTGAGGTACCAAGTCAATATTCATTGCCTTTCCTCTGCACTGAGGCAAGCATTACTCTTCTTTATAGCTGCTGGGAAGAGGGAGAGGGAAGCAGAGAGAGATGGAGATAGAGATGGAGAGAGAGATGGAGATAGAGATGGAGAGAGGGGGAAGAAGAGAGAGATGGAGAGAGATGGAGATAAAGATGGAGAGAGGGGGAAGAAGAGAGATATGGAGAGAGAGATGGAGATAGAGATGGAGAGAGGGGGAAGAAGAGAGAGATGGAGAGAGAGGGAAGAGAGAGATGGAGAGAGAGGGAAGAAGAGAGAGATGGAGAGAGGGGGAAGAGAGAGGGAAGAAGAGAGAGATGGAGAGAGAGATGGAAAGAGGGGGAAGAAGAGAGAGATGGAGAGAGATGGAGATAGACATGGAGAGAGGGGGAAGGAGAGAGAGATGGAGATAGAGATGGAGAGAGGGGGAAGAAGAGAGAGATGGAGAGAGAGATGGAGAGAAGGGGAAGAAGAGAGAGATGGAGAGAGATGAGATAGAGATGGAGAGAGGGGGAAGAAGCGAGAGATGGAGAGAGGGGAAAGGAGAGAGAGATGGAGAGAGAGGGAAGAAGAGAGAGGTGGAGAGAGGGGGAAGATAGAGGGAAGAAGAGAGAGATGGAGAGAGAGATGGAGATAGACATGGAGAGAGGGGGAAGAAGAGAGAGATGGAGAGAAAGTTGGAGAGAAAGGGAAGAAGAGAGAGATGGCGAGAGAGGGAAGAAGAGCGAGAAGGAGAAAGAGAGGAAGGCGAGGGAGAGAGAGGGGATCTGGGCAGGGAGAAAGGTAGGCTGATCATTACACTCGTGAAGAGGTCTAACTACCATCCAATTCAAATCAAATCAAATCAAATGTATTTATATAGCCCTTCGTACATCAGCTGATATCTCAAAGTGCTGTACAGAAACCCAGCCTAAAACCCCAAACAGCAAACAATGCAGGTGTAAAAGCACGGTGGCTAGGAAAAACTCCCTAGAAAGGCCAAAACCTAGGAAGAAACCTAGAGAGGAACCAGGCTATGTGGGGTGGCCAGTCCTCTTCTGGCTGTGCCGGGTAGAGATTATAACAGAACATGACCAAGATGTTCAAATGTTCATAAATGACCAGCATGGTCGAATAATAATAAGGCAGAACAGTTGAAACTGGAGCAGCAGCACAGTCAGGTGGACTGGGGACAGCAAGGAGTCATCATGTCAGGTAGTCCTGGGGCACGGTCCTAGGGCTCAGGTCCTCCACTGAGAGAGAGAAAGAAAGAGAGAATTAGAGAGCATATGTGGGGTGGCCAGTCCTCTTCTGGCTGTGCCGGGTGGAGATTATAACAGAACGTGGCCAAGATGTTCAAATGTTCATAAATGACCAGCATGGTTGAATAATAGAACAACACCCTGTCGTTCAGAACAGTTGAAACTGGGAAGCAGGTCAATCCAGGCACTTGTCATCTCCCGTCTGGATTACTGCAGGTGGACTCATCCAGGGGACAAGTTCACGTCACCCGCGGCTCCCTCCACTGTCATCATGTCAAGACCATGGTGCTTGTCCTGGGACATGGTCCTCCAGGCTCTGATCAGGCCCTACACCCAAACAAGGCCTGCGTTCATCCACCTCTGGCTGGAACTGAGGAAGTACAGTTCCCGCTCAGCCCAGTCAAAACTGTTCGCTGCTCTGGCCCCCCAATGGTGGAACAAACTCCTCACGACGCCAGGACAGCGGAGTCAATCACCACCTTCCGGAGACACCTGAAACCCCACCTCTTTAAGGAATACCTAGGATAGGATAAAGTAATCCCTCTCACCCCCTCCCCTGAAAAGATAGATGCACTACTGTTCCACTGGAGGTCATAAGGTGAATGCACCAATTTGTAAGTCGCTCTGGATAAGAGCGTCTGCTAAATGACTTAAATGTAAAATGTAAATGTAATAATAGTAAGGCAGAACAGTTGAAACTGGAGCAGCAGCATGGCCAGGTGGACTGGGGACAGCAAGGAGTCATCATGTCAGGTAGTCCTGGGACATGGTCCTAGGGCCCAGGCCAGTTGGAACTGGAGCAGCAGCATGGCCAGGTGGACTGGGGACAGCAGGATCATGTCAGGTAGTCCTGGGGCATGGTCCTAGGGCTCAGGTCCTCCGAGAGAGAGAAAGAAAGAGAGAAGGAGAGAATTAGAGAACTTAGATTCACAGGACACCGAATAGGACAGGAGAAGTACTCCAGATATAACAAACTGACCCTAGCCCCCGACACATAAACTAATGCAGCATAAATACTGGAGGCTGAGACAGGAGGGGTCAGGAGACACTGTGGCCCCATCCGAGGACACCCCGGACAGGGCCAAACAGGAAGGATATAACCCCACCCACTTTGCCAAAGCACAGCCCCCACACCACTAGAGGGATATCTTCAACCACCAACTTACCATCCTGAGACAAGGCCGAGTATAGCCCACAAAGATCTCCGCCACGGCACAACCCAAGGGGGGCGCCAACCCAGACAGGCCGACCACAACAGTGAATCAACCCACCCAGGTGACGCACCCCCCCCAGGACGGCATGAGAGAGCCCCAGTAAGCCAGTGACTCAGCCCCGTAACAGGGTAGAGGCAGAGAATCCCAGTGGAAAGAGGGAATCGGCCAGGCAGAGACAGCAAGGGCGGTTCGTTGCTCCAGAGCCTTTCCGTTCACCTTCCCACTCCTGGGCCAGACTACACTCAATCATATGACCCACTGAAGAGATGAGTCTTCAGTAAAGACTTAAAGGTTGAGACCGAGTTTGCGTCTCTGACATGGGTAGGCAGACCGTTCCATAAAAATGGAGCTCTATAGGAGAAAGCCCTGCCTCCAGCTGTTTGCTTAGAAATTCTAGGGACAATTAGGAGGCCTGCGTCTTGTGACCGTAGCGTACGTGTAGGTATGTACGGCAGGACCAAATCAGAGAGATAGGTAGGAGCAAGCCCATGTAATGCTTTGTAGGTTAGCAGTAAAACCTTGAAATCAGCCCTTGCTTTGACAGGAAGCCAGTGTAGAGAGGCTAGCACTGGAGTAATATGATCAAATTTTTGGTTCTAGTCAGGATTCTAGCAGCCGTATTCAGCACTAACTGAAGTTTATTTAGTGCTTTATCCGGGTAGCCGGAAAATAGAGCATTGCAGTAGTCTAACCTAGAAGTGACAAAAGCATGGATTAATTTTTCTGCATCATTTTTGGACAGAAAGTTTCTGATTTTGCAATGTTACGTAGATGGAAAAAAGCTGTCCTCGAAATGGTCTTGATATGTTCTTCAAAAGAGAGATCAGGGTCCAGAGTAACGCCGAGGTCCTTCACAGTTTTATTTGAGACGACTGTACAACCATTAAGATTAATTGTCAGATTCAACAGAAGATCTCTTTGTTTCTTGGGACCTAGAACAAGCATCTCTGTTTTGTCCGAGTTTAATAGTAGAAAGTTTGCAGCCATCCACTTCCTTATGTCTGAAACACATGCTTCTAGCGAGGGCAATTTTGGGGCTTCACCATGTTTCATTGAAATGTACAGCTGTGTGTCATCCGCATAGCAGTGAAAGTTTACATTATGTTTTCGAATAACATCCCCAAGAGGTAAAATATATAGTGAAAACAATAGTGGTCCTAAAACAGAACCTTGAGGAACACCGAAATTTACAGTTGATTTGTCAGAGGACAAACCATTCACAGAGACAAACTGATATCTTTCCGACAGATAAGATCTAAACCAGGCCAGAACATGTCCGTGTAGACCAATTTGGGTTTCCAATCTCTCCAAAAGAATGTGGTGATCGATGGTATCAAAAGCAGCACTAAGGTCTAGGAGCACGAGGACAGATGCAGAGCCTCGGTCCGTTGCCATTAAAATGTCATTTACCACCTTCACAAGTGCCGTCTCAGTGCTATGATGGGGTCTAAAACCAGACTGAAGCATTTCGTATACATTGTTTGTCTTCAGGAAGGCAGTGAGTTGCTGCGCAACAGCCTTCTCTAAAATTTTTGAGAGGAATGGAAGATTCGATATAGGCCGATAGTTTTTATATTTTCTGGGTCAAGGTTTGGCTTTTTCAAGAGAGGCTTTATTACTGCCACTTTTAGTGAGTTTGGTACACATCCAGTGGATAGAGAGCCGTTTATTATGTTCAACATAGGAGGGCCAAGCACAGGAAGCAGCTCTTTCAGTAGTTTAGTTGGAATAGGGTCAGTATGCAGCTTGAAGGTTTAGAGGCCATGATTATTTTCATCATTGTGTCAAGAGATATAATACTAAAAGACTTGAGCGTCTCTCTTGATCCTAGGTCCTGGCAGAGTTGTGCAGACTCAGGACAACTGAGGTTTGGAGGAATACGCAGGTTTAAAGAGGAGTCCGTAATTTGCTTTCTAATAATCATAATCTTTTCCTCAAAGAAGTTCATGAATTTATCACTGCTAAAGTGAAAGTCATCCTCTCTTGGGGAATGCTGCTTTTTAGTTAGCTTTGCGACAGTATCAAAAGGAATTTCGGATTGTTCTTATTTTCCTCAATTAAGTTAGAAAAATAGGATGATCGAGCAGCAGTAAGGGCTCTTCGGTACTGCACGGTACCGTCCTTCCAAGCTAGTCGGAAGACTTCCAGTTTGGTGTGGCGCCATTTCCGTTCCAATTTTCTGGAAGCTTGCTTCAGAGCTCGGGTATTTTCTGTGTACCAGGGAGCTAGTTTCTTATGAGACATTTTTTTAGTTTTTAGGGGTGCAACTGCATCTAGGGTATTGCGCAAGGTTAAATTGAGATACTCAGTTAGGTGGTTAACGGATTTTTGTCCTCTGGCGTCCTTGGGTAGGCAGAGGGAGTCTGGAAGGGCATCAAGGAATCTTTGTGTTGTCTGTGAATTTATAGCACGACTTTTGATGTTCCTTGGTTGGGGTCTGAGCAGATTATTTGTTGCAATTGCAAACGTAATAAAATGGTGGTCCGATAGTCCAGGATTATGAGGAAAAACATTAAGATCCACAACATTTATTCCATGGGACAAAACTAGGTCCAGCGTATGACTGTGACAGTGAGTGGGTCCAGAGACATGTTGGACAAAACCCACTGAGTCGATGATGGCTCCGAAAGCCTTTTGGAGTGGGTCTGTGGACTTTTCCATGTGAATATTAAAGTCACCAAAGATTAGAATATTATCTGCAATGACTACAAGGTCCGATAGGAATTCAGGGAACTCAGTGAGAAACGCTGTATATGGCCCAGGAGGCCTGTAAACAGTAGCTATAAAAAGTGATTGAGTAGGCTGCATAGATTTCATGACTAGAAGCTCAAAAGACGAAAACGTCATTTTTTTTTTGTAAATTGAAATTTGCTATCGTAAATGTTAGCAACACCTCCGCCTTTGCGGGATGCACGGGGATATGGTCACTAGTGTAGCCAGGAGGTGAGGCCTCATTTAACACAGTAAATTCATCAGGCTTAAGCCATGTTTCAGTCAGGCCAATCACATCAAGATTATGATCAGTGATTAGTTCATTGACTATAATTGCCTTTGAAGTAAGGGATCTAACATTAAGTAGCCCTATTTTGAGAAGTGAGGTATCATGATCTCTTTCAGTAATGACAGGAATGGAGGTGGTCTTTATCCTAGTGAGATTGCTAAGGCGAACACCGCCATGTTTAGTTTTGCCCAACCTAGGTCGAGGCACAGACACGGTCTCAATGGTGATAGCTGAGCTGACTACACTGACTATGCTAGTGGCAGACTCCACTATGCTGGCAGGCTGGCTAATAGCCTGCTGCCTGGCCTGCACCCTATTTCATTGTGGAGCTAGAGGAGTTAGAGCCCTGTCTATGTTGGTAGATAAGATGAGAGCACCCCTCCAGCTAGGATGGAGTCCGTCACTCCTCAGCAGGTCAGGCTTGGTCCTGTTTGTGGGTGAGTCCCAGAAAGAGGGCCAATTATCTACAAATTCTATCTTTTGGGAGGGGCAGAAAACAGTTTTCAACCAGCGATTGAGTTGTGAGACTCTGCTGTAGAGCTCATCACTCCCCTAACTGGGAGGGGGCCAGAGACAATTACTCGATGCCGACACATCTTTCTAGCTGATATGCACGCAGAAGCTATGTTGCGCTTGGTGATCTCTGACTGTTTCATCCTAACATCGTTGGTGCCGACGTGGATAACAATATCTCTATACTCTCTACACTCGCCAGTTTTAGCTTTAGCCAGCACCATCTTCAGATTAGCCTTAACGTCGGTAGCCCTGCCCCGGGTAAACAGTGTATGATCGCTGGATGATTCGCTTTAAGTCTAATACTGCGGGTAATGGAGTCGCCAATGACTAGAGTTTTCAATTTGTCAGAGCTAATGGTGGGAAGCTTCGGCGTCTCAGACCCCGTAACGGGAGGAGTAGAGACCAGAGAAGACTCGGCCTCTGACACCGACCCGCTGCTTAATGGGGAAAACCGGTTGAAAGTTTCTGTCGGCTGAATGAGCGACACCGGTTGAGCGTTCCTACAGCATTTCCTTCCAGAAACCGTGAGAAAGTTGTCCGGCTGCGGGGACTGTGCCAGGGGATTTATACTACTATCTGTACTTACTGGTGGCACAGACGCTGTTTCATCCTTTCCTACACTAAAATTACCCTTGCCTAACGATTGCGTCTGAAGCTGGGCTTGCAGTACAGCTATCCTCGCCGTAAGGCGAGCACAGCGGCTGCAATTAGAAGGCATCATGTTAATGTTACTACTTAGCTTCGGCTGTTGGAGGTCCTGACGAATCGTGTCCAGATAAAGCGTCCGGAGTGAAAAAGTTGAGGAAAAAATAAATAAATATATGAACGGTAATTAAAAAGTGAAAACCGTAAAGTTGTCAGGTAGCAAAATAGGTTGGCAACAAAACGCACAGCAACTCGAAAACAAGCCTGCAAGTTGTGACCGGAAATGACGTCAGCAAACAAACAAACACAATTAACCTCATACTGCCTCTGTGGCATGACACCTGCGTCTGAGACCTGCCCCCCGCCTCTGAGATGCACTACAGAGCGCCACCAAACACAACTTGCTGTACCCCAGGGTAATAGGACTGTTCTGCAACAAGCAGAGAGCCTATATGTTTTTAAACAGCCTGGATTTCACAACTCCCCTACGTAGTTTCAGTTTTATCGATGTCCACAGAATCACTGCTGGAACACATTGAGCGATAGGTTCTGTCTCTCGCTCTCACTCTCTCTGATGGTTCAGTGCTGTCGCTGTCTCTCAATTCAATTTCAATTTAAGGGGCTTTATTGGCATGGGAAACGTATGTTTACATTGAAAAATCAAGTGAAATAGATCATTTAAAAAAGATAAATAAACAATTAAAAATTAGCAGAACACATTACACTCACATAAGTTCCAAACGAGTGAACTCATTTAAAATGTCATATTATATACAGCGTTGTAACAATGTGCAAATAGTTAAAGTAGAAAAGGGTAAATAAATTAACATAAATATGGGTTGTATTTACAATGGTGTTTGTTATTCACTGGTTGTACTTTTCTTGTGGCAACAGGTCACAAATCTTGCTGCTGTGATGGCACACTGTGGTATTTCACCCAATAGATATGGGAGTTTATCAAATTTGGGTTTGTTTTTGAATTCTTTATGGATCTGTGTAATCTGAGGGAAATATGTGTCCCTAATATGGTCATACATTGGACAGGAGGTTAGGAAGTGCAGCTCAGTTTCCACCTCATTTTGTGGGCAGTGAGCACATAGCCTGTCTTCTCTTGAGAGGCAGGTTTGCTTACGGCGGCCTTTCTCATTAGCAAGGCTATGCGCACTGAGTCTGTACATAGTCAAAGCTTTCCTTAATTTTGGGTCAGTCACAGTGGTCAGGTATTCTGCCACTGTGTACTCTCTGTTTAGGGCCAAATAGCATTCTAGTTTGCTCTGTTTTTTTGTTAATTCTTTCCAATGTGTCAAGTAATTATCTTTTTGTTTTCTCATGATTTGGTTGGGTCTAATTGTGCTGTTGTCCTGGGGCTCTGTAGGGTGTATTTGTGTTTGTGAACAGAGCCCCAGGACCAGCTTGCTTAGGGGACTCTTCTCCAGGTTCATCTCTCTGTAGGTGATGGCTTTGTTATGGAAGGTTTGGGAATCACTTCCTTTTAGGTGGTTATAGAATTTAACGGCTCTTTTCTGGATTTTGATAATTAGTGGGTATCGGCCGTGTTCTACGTTGTACACGGAGGATATTTTTGAAGAATTCTGCGTGCAGAGTCTCAATTTGTTGTTTGTCCCATTTTGTGAAGTCTTGGTTGGTGAGCGGACCCCAGACCTCACAACCATAAAGGGCAATGGGCTCTATGACTGATTCAAGTATTTTTAGCCAAATCCTAATTGGTATGTTGAAATTTATGTTCCTTTTGATGGCATAGAATGCTCTTCTTGCCTTGTCTCTCAGATCGTTCACAGCTTTCTCTCTCTCTCTCTCTCTCTCTCTCTCTCTCTCTCTCTCTGATGGTTCAGTGCTCTCTCTCTCTCTCTCTCTCCCTCTGATGGTTCAGTGCTCTCTCTCTCTCTCTGATGGTTCAGTGCTGTTTCTCTCTCTCTCGCTGATGGTTCAGTGTTGTCTCTCTCTCTCTCTGATGGTTCAGTTTTGTCTCTCTCTCTCTCTCTCTCGCTGATGGTTCAGTGCTGTCTGTCTGTGGACCGTCCCTGTTCAGAGGTAATGGGTTTGCATGTCACGATGATGGGGAAATGAATATTTGCCTTATTTGAGTGTTGATCCTCACACAGCCTCAGTCTACCATCCTCCCTACCTTAGATATTGTTTCTGCTGCAACGTAGACTTTCCTGTTTTAATCCCCTCCCTCCCTCTCTCATCCATATCAGTACTGAGTGAACTGGTTGGATCTGGTGAGAGAGGCTGACGATGCTGTGTTAGGGATGGGGAGGGGGGTTGTGTGTGTACAGCGGGATATGGGTAACTGCAGTCCTGCTCTTATGTACCAGGCGAGGCCTTGTGCTCCTCGCGATGGCCATGATTTTTAAGAACACACACAAGGTTTTTATAAAGCAACACACAGTTTTTATAAAGCAACACACAGTTTTTATAAAGCAACACACAGTTTTTATAAAGCAACACACACCGTTTTATAAAGCAACACACAGTTTTTATAAGGAAACACACACTGTTTTATAAAGCAACACACAGTTTTTATAAGGAAACACACACCGTTTTATAAAGCAACACACAGTTTTTATAAGGAAAAACACACGGTTTTTATAAAGCAACACACACAGTTTATATAAGGAAACACACACTGTTTTATAAAGCAACACACAGTTTTTATAAGGAAACACACACCGTTTTATAAAGCAACACACAGTTTTTATAAGGAAACACACACTGTTTTATAAAGCAACACACAGTTTTTATAAGGAAACACACACCGTTTTATAAAGCAACACACAGTTTTTATAAGGAAAAACACACAGTTTTTATAAAGCAACACACAGTTTTTATAAAGCAACACACAGTTTTTATAAAGCAACACACACCGTTTTATAAAGCAACACACAGTTTTTATAAAGAAACACACAGTTTTTATAAAGAAACACACAGTTTTTTATAAAGCAACAAACACAGTTTTTATAAAGAAACACACAGTTTTTATAAAGCAACACAGTTTTTATAAGGAAACACACACGGTTATTATAAAGCAACACACACAGTTTTCATAAAGCAACACACACAGTTTTTATAAAGCAACACACACAGTTATTTTAAAGCAACACACACAGTTTTTATAAAGCAACAAACACAGTTTTTATAAAGAAACACACAGTTTTTATAAGGAAAAACACACAGTTTTTATAAGGCAACACAGTTTTTATAAGGAAACACACACGGTTATTATAAAGCAACACACACAGTTTTCATAAAGCAACACACACAGTTTTTATAAAGCAACACACACAGTTATTTTAAAGCAACAAACACAGTTTTTATAAAGCAACACACACAGTTTTTATAAAGCAACACACAGTTTTTATAAGGAAACACACACAGTTTTATAAAGCAACACACACCGTTTTTATAAGGCAACACACACAGTTTTTCTAAAGCAACACACAGTTTTCAAAAAGCAACACAGTTTTTATAAGGAAAAACACACAGTTTTTATAAGGGAACACAGTTTTTATAAAGCAACACACACAGTTTTTATAAAGCAACACACACGGTTATTATAAAGCAACACACACAGTTTTCATAAAGCATCACACACAGTTTTTATAAAGCAACACACACAGTTATTTTAAAGCAACAAACACAGTTTTTATAAAGCAACACACACAGTTTTTATAAAGCAACACACACAGTTTTTATAAGGCAACACACACAGTTATTATAAAGCAACACACACAGTTATTATAAAGCAACACACAGTTTTTATAAAGCAACACACACAGTTTTTATAAGGCAACACACACAGTTATTATAAAGCAACACACACAGTTTTATAAAGCAACACACACAGTTATTATAAGGACACACACACAGTTTTATAAAGCAACACACACAGTTTTATAAAGCAACACACACAGTTATTATAAGGACACACACACAGTTTTATAAAGCAACACATACAGTTTTATAAAGCAACCCACACCTTTTTTATAAAGCAACACACACACGTTTCCATTCACATGGACAGTAATGAATGCTTAGGTTACAGTATGGGGAAAGGACATTATAATTGGCCCGGTAGCGTGTGTCGTGTCATTTGTTTGTGTGTTGCTCCTGACGGTTGGAGTAGCTCAAACCATTGTTAATGCAATCTCGATTTCCAAACAACATCTAATTTTTCCAGACGTCATAGAAAATGTTTTAACGTCATTGAGGTTTTCAAGTAGATATGAATGTGTTTTATTGTGAAATACAGACACGATCATGTGAATTCCTTATTCTCTGCATTGCATATTCCGTCACAATCAGTTCCTAATCACCACTTTAAAATCCTTAGGACCAGTTTCCTGGACACAGATTAAGCTATTATTATTTCCATACTATTTCAATAGATAGAGAACATTTTTAATCAACTGAAAATATTTATTAATCCAGGAATATGCTTTATCTGAATGTGGGAAACCAGCCCTTTGGGTTTATAAAGACAGCACACCATGCCCACTACACTCAGGAAGTGGAGATATATATGCCAGGATGTTAGCCATTTAAAAGCATGTTCATATTTTAACCTCTTTGTTTACTAAGAGAGCCTGATTTAAAACCTAATGTCCCAGAGGTGAAGGACGGTGATTGGCTGGGTGGCTTCCAGACGTCTGTCGCCCCATCCCCCACACCATCACACACACACACACACACACACAACGTGATCTCTGGTGATCCCTAGTCCCTCTGTCGCGTCACATCGACCGGCCGGCTGGGACAGGGCTGGAACCATGCACCTTGAACTCTGACCTCTGACCCCTGTCTCTCTGTGTGTGTGTGTGTGTGTGTGTGTGTGTGTGTGTGTGTGTGTGTGTGTGTGTGTGTGTGTGTGTGTGTGTGTGTGTGTGTGTGTGTGTGTGTGTGTGTGTGTGGTGTCAGGGAAAATGAAACAGCTGCTTGTGTGAATCAGAGGGAACATGCTGAAGGAACAGCCCGAGCTCTTTGTCCAGGGAGACACTGTGTGAGCACACACACCAGAACAAACACACACACTGTAATGTGATCAGCTGTTTTTGGGGGTGAATCATGCAGTTACAAAACGACTAGATGTAGATGTATATTTTAGTCATTGAGCAGACGCTCTAATCCAGAGCCACTTACAGTGACTGCATACATTTTCGTACTGAAGTGGCCAAAAGGACATAGTATCCATCTCCTTTAGCGATGGCTGTTCAGACAGACGGGGGCTGTGGTTTGTGGAGGCTCTGTCCTTCTCACCCATCCCAGGCTGATGTCTGATTGGACAGACGGGGGCTGTGGTTTGTGGAGGCTCTGTCCTCCTCACCCATCCCAGGCTGATGTCTGATTGGACAGACGGGGGCTGTGGTTTGTGGAGGCTCTGTCCTCCTCACCCATCCCAGGCTGATGTCTGATTGGACAGACGGGGGCTGTGGTTTGTGGAGGCTCTGTCCTCCTCACCCATCCCAGGCTGATGTCTGATTGGACAGACAGGGGCTGTGGTTTGTGGAGGCTCTGTCCTCCTCAGCCATCCCAGGCTGATGTCTGATTGGACAGACGGGGCTGTGGTTTGTGGAGGCTCTGTCCTCCTCACCCATCCCAGGCTGATGTCTGATTGGTTTGGCTCTGAGTTTTATAGGAGGGAGGATATGTGAGAGGAGAGAAAGTAGGATAGTTTTCTAGGGACTCCATAGAATAGGTATACTATATATATATATATATATATATATATATATAGAGAGAGAGAGAGAGAGAGAGAGAGAGTGTGTGTGTGTGTGTGTACTCTAAAGCGTTACAGATGATCACACATTGTATTCCAAACCGAGTACATTTTTAGCATATGTATCATATGTATCATATGTATCATTCTAAGTGCAGTTTGTTTTGAGGTGTACAGGCTATGTCAGGGGAGGTTAGGTTATGTTGTGCAGTATGGGGGGAAGGGGAAGTGCGTTTGAGAGAAAAGCAGCCTATCAGATCATCGCTTACACCCGTCTGACACTGTGACGTCAGAGCACTGATGGAGGCGACTTCATACAGCAAGAGAGAAACAACCTGGGGTTGTGAAGCACGTCGCTGTCTTCAGATACCAAAATCATGCTGTACACGGTGAACACCACCCCAAATCTCCCCTAATTAGAAATGATCACACACCTGGAGGAGGCTCCTGGAAATGGCCTTTATTCTCCCCTAATTAGAAATGATCACACACCTGGAGGAGGCTCCTGGAAATGGCCTTTATTCTCCCCTAATTAGAAATGATCACACACCTGGAGGAGGCTCCTGGAAATGGCCTTTATTTACAGCAAATATTTTGAGAATAAATGATCTTATTTGTATATGGTACTGTATACAAATAGTATATATATTTTTTATACATTTCCATTATACACTGTTTGTTAGATTTGATTGTTGTTGAAGAATGTGTGTGTGTGTACTGTGTGTGTGTGTGTGTGTGTGTGTGTGCGCGTGTGTGTGTACTGTGTGTACTGTGTGGTGTGTGTGTGTGTTTTATTTGATAAGGCTTTCTCTGTATATTTTATAATCAACATTTGTGACCCCTTTGTCCTATTTTAAACAGGAAGTGCTTATCAATGATACTGACTGGGTGTGTTTTAACAGAGAAACAAACTTCTCGCATTCCCATATCTGTTCAATTACACACTATTGGGTTGATATATTCTGTATATGATTCTGCTACATTGTATATTTAAAATCCATAAATTTCTTCAAAATATATATTTTGGATATTTTAAATGACTGAATGGCTGACTGCACATGAAGATAATTCTTTGTTTTAAGAATACATTTCAGTTTATATATTTTGTACATTCTTTGGTGTCTTTAATGCTGTTTTTATTGTTCTAATGTTATTCGAGCTAGAGGACGAGGACAACGAGCTAGAGGACCAGGACAACGAGCTAGAGGACCAGGACAACGAGCTAGAGGACCAGGACAACGAGCTAGAGGACCAGGACAACGAGCTAGAGGACCAGGACAACGAGCTAGAAGACCAGGACAACGAGCTAGAAGACCAGGATAACGAGCTAGAGGACCAGGATAACGAGCTAGAGGACCAGGAAAATGAGCTAGAGGACCAGGACAACGAGCTAGAGGATCAGGACAACGAGCTAGAGGCTCAGGACAACGAGCTAGAGGATCAGGACAACGAGCTAGAGGCCAGGACAACGAGCTAGAGGACCAGGACAACGAGCTAGAGGACCAGGACAACGAGCTAGAGGACCAGGACAACGAGCTAGAGGACAAGGACAACGAGCTAGAGGACAAGGACAACGTAGTGTTACTCTCTACTCTCCATAGAGGTTAGAATACAGTGCATTCGGAAAGTATTAAGACCCATTAACTTTTTCCACATTTTGTTACGTTACAGCCTCGTTCTAAAATATATTAAATAGATGTTTTACCTACTCAATCTACACACAATACCCCATAATGACAAAGCAAAAACTGTTTTTTTAGACATGTAGACATTTATTTTTTTTTTTTTTTTTTTACTGAAATATCACATTTACATAAGTATTCAGACCCTTTATTCAGTACTTTGTTAATGCACCTTTGGCAGCGATGACAGCCTCAAGTATTCTTGGGTATGATGCTACTAGCTTGGCTAACCACTAGTTAGCCTAGTGGTTAGAGCGTTGGGCCAGTAACCGAAAGTTTGCTGGATTGAATCCCCGAGCTGACAAGGTAAAAATCTGTCGTTCTGCCCCTGAACAGGGCAGTTAACCCACTGTTCCCCGGTAGGCTGTCATTGTAAATAAGAATTTGTTCTTAACTGACTTACCTAGTTAAATAAAGGTTCAATTTTAAGCTCTGTCAAGTTGGATGGGGAGTGTTGCTGCACGGGTTCAAGTTGGGGCTCTGGCTGGGCCACTCAAGGACATTCAGAGACTTGTCTTGAAGCCACTCCTGCGTTGTCTTGGCTGTGTGCTTAGGGTCGTTCTCCTGTTGGAAGGTGAACTTTCACCCCCAGTCTGAGGTCCTGAGTGCTCTGGAGCAGGTTTTCATCAAGGATCTCTCTGTATTTTGCTTCATTCATCTTTCCCTTGATCCTGACTAGTCTCCCTGTACCTGCCTCTGAAAAACATCCCCACAGCATGATGCTGCCACCACCATGCTTTATCGTAGGGATGGTGCCAGTTTCCTCCAGACGTGACACTTGGCATTCAGGCAAAAGAGTTCCATCTTGGTTTCATCAGACCAGAGAATCTTGTTTCTCATGGTCTGAAAATTCTTTAGGTGCCTTTTAGCAAACTCCAAGCGGGCTGTCATGTGCCTTTTACTGAGGAGTGGTTTCTGTCTGGTCACTACCATAAAAGCCTGATTGGTGGAGTGCTGCAGAGATGGTTGTCCTTCCAAAAGATTTTCCCATCTCTACAGGTGAACTCTGGAGCTCTGTCAGAGTGATTTACATTTACATTTACGTCATTTAGCAGACGCTCTTATCCAGAGCGACTTACAAATTGGTGCATTCACCTTATGACATCCAGTGGACCAGTAGTGCATCTAAATCTTTTAAGGGGGAGGGGGGGTGATAGGGATTACTTTATCCTCTCCTAGGTATTCCTTAAAGAGGTGGGGTTTCAGGTGTCTCCGGAAGATGGTGATTGACTCCGCTGTCCTGGCGTCGTGAGGGAGTTTGTTCCACCATTGGGGGGCCAGAGCAGCGAACAGTTTTGACTGGGCTGAGCGGGAACTGTACTTCCTCAGTGGTAGGGAGGCGAGCAGGCCAGAGGTGGATGAACGCAGTGCCCTTGTTTGGGTGTAGGGCCTGATCAGAGCCTGGAGGTACTGAGGTGCCGTTCCCCTCACAGCTCCGTAGGCAAGCACCATGGTCTTGTAGCGGATGCGAGCTTCAACTGGAAGCCAGTGGAGGGAGCGGAGGAGCGGGGTGACGTGAGAGAACTTGGGAAGGTTGAACACCAGACGGGCTGCGGCGTTCTGGATGAGTTGTAGGGTTTAATGGCACAGGCAGGGAGCCCAGCCAACAGCGAGTTGCAGTAATCCAGACGGGAGATGACAAGTGCCTGGATTAGGACCTGCGCCGCTTCCTGTGTGAGGCAGGGTCGTACTCTGCGGATGTTGTAGAGCATGAACCTACAGGAACGGGCCACCGCCTTGATGTTAGTTGAGAACGACAGGGTGTTGTCCAGGATCACGCCAAGGTTCTTAGCGCTCTGGGAGGAGGACACAATGGAGTTGTCAACCGTGATGGCGAGATCATGGAACGGGCAGTCCTTCCCGGGAGGAAGAGCAGCTCCGTCTTGCCGAGGTTCAGCTTGAGGTGGTGATCCGTCATCCACACTGATATGTCTGCCAGACATGCAGAGATGCGATTCGCCACCTGGTCATCAGAAGGGGGAAAGGAGAAGATTAATTGTGTGTCGTCTGCATAGCAATGATAGGAGAGACCATGTGAGGTTATGACAGAGCCAAGTGACTTGGTGTATAGCGAGAATAGGAGAGGGCCTAGAACAGAGCCCTGGGGGACACCAGTGGTGAGAGCACGTGGGGTGGAGACGGATTCTCGCCACGCCACCTGGTAGGAGCGACCTGTCAGGTAGGACGCAATCCAAGCGTGGGCCGCGCCGGAGATGCCCAACTCGGAGAGGGTGGAGAGGAGGATCTGATGGTTCACAGTATCGAAGGCAGCCGATAGGTCTAGAAGGATGAGAGCAGAGGAGAGAGAGTTAGCTTTAGCAGTGCGGAGCGGAGTGCCTCCGTGATACAGAGAAGAGCAGTCTCAGTTGAATGACTAGTCTTGAAACCTGACTGATTTGGATCAAGAAGGTCATTCTGAGAGAGATAGTGGGAGAGCTGGCCAAGGACGGCACGTTCAAGAGTTTTGGAGAGAAAAGTAAGGGATACTGGTCTGTAGTTGTTGACATCGGAGGGATCGAGTGTAGGTTTTTTCAGAAGGGGTGCAACTCTCGCTCTCTTGAAGACGGAAGGGACGTAGCCAGCGGTCAGGGATGAGTTGATGAGCGAGGTGAGGTAAGGGAGAAGGTCTCCGGAAATGGTCTGGAGAAGAGAGGAGGGGATAGGGTCAAGCGGGCAGGTTGTTGGGCGGCCGGCCGTCACAAGACGCGAGATTTCATCTGGAGAGAGAGGGGAGAAAGAGGTCAGAGCACAGGGTAGGGCAGTGTAAGCAGAACCAGCGGTGTCGTTTGACTTAGAAAACGAGGATCGGATGTCGTCGACCTTCTTTTCAAAATGGTTGACGAAGTCATCTGCAGAGAGGGCAGGAGGGGGAGGGGGAGGAGGATTCAGGAGGGAGGAGAAGGTTGCAAAGAGCTTCCTAGGGTTAGAGGCAGATGCTTGGAATTTAGAGTGGTAGAAAGTGGCTTTAGCAGCAGAGAGAGAAGAGGAAAATGTAGAGAGGAGGGAGTGAAAGGATGTCAGGTCCGCAGGGAGGCGAGTTTTCCTCCATTTCCGCTCGGCCGCCCGGAGCCTTGTTCGTTGAGCTCGCAATGAGTCGTCGAGCCACGGAGCGGGAGGGAGGACCGAGCCGGCCTGGAGGATAGGGGACATAGAGAGTCAAAGGATGCAGAAAGGGAGGAGAGGAGGGTTGAGGCAGAATCAGGAGATAGGTTGGAGAAGGTTTGAGCAGAGGGAAGAGATGATAGGATGGAAGAGGAGAGAGTAGCGGGGAGAGAGAGCGAAGGTTGGGACGGCGCGATACCATCCGAGTAGGGGCAGTGTGGGAAGTGTTGGATGAGAGCGAGAGGGAAAAGGATACAAGGTAGTGGTCGGAGACTTGGAGGGGAGTTGCAATGAGGTTAGTGGAAGAACAGCATCTAGTAAAGATGAGGTCGAGCGTATTTCCTGCCTTGTGAGTAGGGGGAAGGTGAGAGGGTGAGGTCAAAAGAGGAGAGGAGTGGAAAGAAGGAGGCAGAGAGGAATGAGTCAAAGGTAGACGTGGGGAGGTTAAAGTCGCCCAGAACTGTGAGAGGTGAGCCGTCCTCAGGAAAGGAGCTTATCAAGGCATCAAGCTCATTGATGCACTCTCCGAGGGAACCTGGAGGGCGATAAATGATAAGGATGTTAAGCTTGAAAGGGCTGGTAACTGTGACAGCATGGAATTCAAAGGAGGCGATAGACAGATGGGTAAGGGGAGAAAGAGAGAATGACCACTTGGGAGAGATGAGGATCCCGGTGCCACCACCCCGCTGACCAGAAGCTCTCGGGGTGTGCGAGAACACGTGGGCAGACGGAGAGAGCAGTAGGAGTAGCAGTGTTGTCTGTGGTGATCCATGTTTCCGTCAGTGCCAAGAAGTCGAGGGACTGGAGGGAGGCATAGGCTGAGATGAACTCTGCCTTGTTGGCCGCAGATCGGCAGTTCCAGAGGCTACCGGAGACCTGGAACTCCACGTGGGTCGTGCGCGCTGGGACCACCAGATTAGGGTGGCCGCGGCCACGCGGTGTGGAGCGTTTGTATGGTCTGTGCAGAGAGGAGAGAACAGGGATAGACAGACACATAGTTGACAGGCTACACAAGAGGCTACGCTAATGCAAAGGAGATTGGAATGACAAGTGGACTACACGTCTCGAGTGTTCAGAAAGTTAAGCTTACGTAGCAAGAATCTTGACTAAAATGATTAAAATGATACAGTACTGCTGAAGTAGGCTAGCTGGCAGAGGCTGCGTTGATAACTATGTAGGCTAGCTGGCATTGGCTGCGTTGTTGACACTACACTAGTGTAATAGTTTCTACTGTGCTGCTATTCGGGGCTAGCTGGCTAGCTAGCAGTGTTGATTACGTTACGTTGCGTTAAAAGAACGACAATAGCTGGCTAGCTAACCTAGGAAATCGCTCTGGACTACACAATTATCTTTGATACAAAGACGGCTATGTAGCTAGCTATGTAGCTAGCTACGATCAAACAAATCAAGCCGTTGTACTGTAATGAAATGAAATGAAAAATGTGATACTACCTGTGGAGCGAAGCGAAATGCGACCGCATTGTTGAGTGCAGAAGTTCTGTTCGGTAGACGTTGGCTAGCTGTTGGCTAGCTAGCAGAGTCTCCTACGTTAAGGACGACATAAAACTACACACTCTAAACTACACAATTATCTTGGATACGAAGACAGCAAAGACAACTATGTAGCTAGCTAACACTACACTAATCAAGTCGTTCAGTTGAGTGTAATAGTTGTGCTGCTAATCGGTAGACGGTGGACTAGCTAACGGTGGACGTTAGCTAGCTGGCTAGCTGCAGGGCAGTGTAGACTGCGTTAGGACGACGAAATACGATAATTACGCAATTATCTATGATACAAAGACGGCTATGTAGCTAGCTAAGAAGAAATTGCTAAGATTAGACAAATCAAACCGTTGTACTATAATGAAATGTAATGAAATGTAATACTACCTGCGGACCGAGTGCAGATGCGACCGCTCGCTCCAACCCGGAAGTTGATCATCGGGTTCTTGGTCACCTCCCTGACCAAGGCCCTTCTCTCCTGATTGCTCAGTTTGGCCAGGCAGCCAGCTCTAGGAAGAGTATTGGTGGTTCCAAACTTCTTCCATTTAAGAATGATGGATGCTACTGTGTTCTTGTGGACTTTCAATGCTGCAGAAATGTTTTGGTACTCTTCCCCAGATCTGTGCCTCGACACAATCCTGTCTCAGAGCTCTACAGACAATTTCTTCAACCTCATGTCTTGGTTTTTCCTCTGACATGCACTGTCAACTATGGGACCTTATATAGACAGGTGTGTGCCTTTCCAAATCATGTCCAATCAGTTCAATTTACCCCAGGTGGACTCCAATCAAGTTGTAGAAACATCTCAAGGATGATCAATGGAAACAGGATGCACCTGAGCTCAATTACGAGTCTGAATTATTATGGAAATAAGGTATTTCTGTTTTTTATTTTTAATATGTTGGCAAACATTTCTAAAAACCTGTTTTCGCTTTGTCATTATGGGGTATTGTTATGTCATTATGGGGTATTGTGATGTCATTATGGGGTATTGTTAAGTCGTTATGGGGTATTGTGTGTAGATTGATGATGACATTTTTATTTTATTTAAGGCAGTAAAGTAACAAATGATGGAAAAAGGGAAAGGGGTCTGAATAGTTTCCGAATGCACTGTATATAGACTGGGTCTAGATGTACACACAGTCACTCTTCACTTCCATTGTTCCACAACAGAACCAAATTCGCAGGACCCTTCCACCTGGGATGCTGGGATTTATGTTCTCTTAAACCTGTGTCCGTATTCGCAGAGTCCTGATTTAGGATCAGTTTGCCTTTTAGATCATAATGAATGAAATGAGAACGGAGGGGCCTGATCCTAGATCCAATGCTTGTTTTAATAAGGGCCCTGGTCCTCCAGAATGGTATTGTGTGGAGCGAGAAGATGAGGGCATTCCACAGAGAGGGAGAGCTGTGGACAGATGCTATGCTGTAGACTCTGTGGGTCTCTACAAGACTTTAGAAGGCTGCTACACATCTGTCCCCATTCAAATGGATTCGGGAAGAGACAGTGGACTTGAGCTGATACTCCCAACAGTATTTGGTGCCTCTGTTTTTCATGTTGCCTTGAACTCTGCATGTGATTGGTCAAGAATCTTAATAATTTACCCCCTTTTTATCCCATTTTTTATTCACAAACAAATTACTGATTCAATCATTAAATGTGTGTTCTAACAGTTTGAGACATAAAATGGAAATTGAGGCAATCTGTCAAACAGCAATGATGTTTGCTGCAGTACAGAATTAACATAAATGACATAGGTAACACTTGTTTTTATGCATCTATAAGCATACACACGCTGTTTACATTACATTCTCTATCCATTTTCCTGTACCTTTACAGTGACAAGCATTTCAATGATTTGCTTGAGGAGAGAAATTAGTATTATTATGGTACGGCATATTATAACTTTATTTAACTAGACAAGTCAGTTAAGAACAAATTTTGATTACAGGAACAGTCGGTTAACTGCCTTGCTCAGGGGCAGAACGACAGACGTATACTTTGTCAGCGCGGGGATGTAGCAACCTTTCGGGTTACTGGCCCAACGCTCTAACCACTAGGCTACCTACCTTTACATCATAAAGTCATGTAATAACCATTTAAGAGTGTTACATGCCGTATCAAAGCTGATCGATGTAAATGGGGTGTCGAATTTCAGTTATAGGCAGATTACAGCGCGATTGAAAAGACTGTTTCTCCTCAGCGCCTTCACCTAGAATATTCATAAAATCAACATACAAGACCCCCTAGCGAGCACAAACATTTTTCTCGGTTGTGGACAATGTGTACTCGATTTGCAAGGGGATACTGTCCGATAATAGTAGCTGTAATGCCAATGCAAATTAACATTACCAGAGGGATAAGTGTGTGTGTGTGTGTGTGTGTGTGTGTGTGTGTGTGTGTGTGTGTGTGCGTGCGTGTGTGTGTGTGTGTGTGTGTGTGTGTGTGTGTGTGTGTGTGTGTGTGTGTGTGTGTGTGTGTGTGTGTGTGTGTGTGTGTGTGTGTGTGTGTGTGTGTGTGTGTGTCTGTGTGTTTGGCGCGAGGGAAAGCCTTTTTAGAGGTGGAGAAGGGGCTGAGAAAAGAACACACAGTTCCCCCCGCGGCGTGACCTGTCGAGAGGGCATGAGTCGGTTTGGCTCAATAAAACACTGTGTATAATTATCAAAGACAGTTCTTACTGACTCAAAGCCAGCAAAATAAACTGCTTGTTTTAACTGCGTGTATTTATCCATGTGATTAGTACGATAGCAGTAAATTGTAATTGCGTTTTTAATCCAAACCTTTTAATTCTACCTTTTTCATGGAATCTCATGAATTTAGTAGAAAATAGACTAGGGCCCAAAAATACCCAAATTAAATAATAAAATACATTTGAAGATTGCATTGGTTCTTCCTATTGAATCATTATTAATGTAATAATACAAAAATCGAATTCAGTTGATTGTGGCAGAGCTTCCTCAGTCTATGGATAAATTATTCAAAATGTAAACAGACGATAAACTTTAATAATTGGTCCTGTTGGTTAAATCAATCCCTTAACCTAGATTTTAATATTTACAATACTGTATGATTCTATAAACAAGCTTTTCACGCCTTTTGCCTTAAGTTGAATAGGGTCACCTTTAGAAATATAAATCAATTGTATTGTTGTTTTTCTAACATCATGCACTGTTTTTCGTTTTGACATTTAGACCTATACGTTTTGACGATGCCAAAAAAACTGCAAGAAATCTGGTCCCTGCGTTTTATTGGCTACATTGTCTTTATTTCTAAACATAGCATTTATTTGTTCAGTTGATACGTCCTTCAACGTTTTTAGTTGACAGACAAATAACATCCCCAAACCAACCATGTACAATAGCAGGCGGATGTTGGGGCCTTCATTTACATTCAAGCACCTTCGGTCTGAGGAAGGGAGTGGGGAGAGGCTGCCCACCCTGCGTCTATAAAGGAGGGTTGCAAAGTATGTGAAGAATCAAGGTTGTAGGCTAAAGCCCATATAAGGTAACGGAAACAGCTGTATTTTTTGTTGTTGCAGACAAACAGATTCACAAAACTTGACATTGACGGTTTGAAGACTTCCAATTCTACCACATTACACAAGTCGTTAGCTAAGGTTGTGCAATTTAGGTTACTATAAACGTATTACGTATTTATAGCGTATTAATAACGCTATTTTAACGTTAGAATTATAAACATTAGGCTATTATTTATTGTATGAAATTGCTGTTATTATACATATATGTTTTTATAATTAGTAATTGTGTTGATTTTGTTTTTACCAAAGTGTAAAACAATCTGACTTGTCAAGTCTGCTTGACGTGATGTACATAACATAAAAAACAGACAGCTCAGAAAAATATAAAATTATCTTTAAATCCACAACACACAAATTAGTATTTCAGCCAAACCGCAGGCAAGGCTGAGGGATGGGACTGGAAAAATATAACGACAATTCATAGATGGTCCTATGTTGCAAGGTCTGACAGATATTTTGGAAGCTACACATTGTTGTACAAAAACATAGTTTAATCTTATTTGTGTGTGCACGAATGTTTGATCCTTATATATCAATACATCAATCAAATGTATTTATAAAGCCCTTTTTACATCAGCAGATGTCACAAAGTGCTTATACAGAAACCCAGCCTAAAACCCCAACACATACACAATCGAACAGGCGTTTTGAAAGGGCAATTTATGGAGGCATGCTAATTTACCATAGTTTTCTCAAACATATTCATCACTTTTCATGATGTTGATAATAATAATAACAATAGTTATAATAATAGATTAAAACATATAAACGATTCTTTAACGATTAAAGAAATCGTTTCATTTAGAAACTACAACTGACCACCAAACTAGGCCAAGGACTGTCACGTGATTCAGGTGTCACGCCACTAAATTCAGGCCAAGTATTTTGCCCCCTAACGTTATCGAACCGTCCCTAATACTGGCATTCCACTGTTCTTTATCCACCCACACTCTTGACACCTCGTGTACTGCAAACCCCATGCGCTCACAGTTGTGTAATCTACTATTATGTAGATAACACGTCCGATTTGGTAGCCTTTGGCCTTGTTATGATCTAACCAATTGAAAGATTTAAATAGTGTATGTATGTATGTATTTTTTTTTTAAACAATACAATAAATAAAATATACATTATGTCTTACCTTCCCCATTCTAATTTAATTTGTAATTAGGGGTACAATAAAAACATGATGCTTCCTCTTCAAATGAGGTAATTACTCTGTAGGTCGACAACACATTAGACCGTTTGGTATATCACACACATAACTTCTCAAACAATTGACTGATACTTTGATTATAAATGATGTTCGCCATGATCAAAGACAACATTTTACAACACTATTATAAGGATTAGGATCTACTCAAAGATAATGATTAAACCAACGAAGAAATAACGCCCATATCCAAATGTCTCATCACTGTCAGTATAGGCATAGTAGCCCCACAACATTTTACAGTAAACCCTTAGAATGACCTAATGATTGTAGTCATTAATGATGTAAAACCCTCTCAAGTCACTGTTCATTTTAATGATATTGTTTGTCCTTCTTTGAATAGGCTAATTTTACTGATGCCACGAATCACTCTGAAGGCCTGTGTGCCTAGTCATGTTCCTGCATTGTACAAATGGCCAAACACACTCGATATATCAATGACTCCAATCGATAGTTGCCATTTAAAACAAACCGATTTAATTAGATTTTCGACTAAGTGTAACACCAATTGGTGGATCCATCGGGCCTACGCAAACATGCACCAAGAAACATACAGTACACGAGGCTGTCATAATATTTTACACCACTGTATTGGTCCAAAACATCTCAAATCTGGGTTTTTAACGAATCAACCCCATTTTAATCTGTTGGAAAAATATGATTATTCTTACCTGCATTGGGAATTTTAAAAATTGTTATCATATTTTATTTCTTGATTTTTCGTGATTTTTCGTTTGGATAAAGCCATGATGAATTGGAGTTTTCAGCAACAGATGTCCATGCACAATTCTTGGGATTTTGTTTGATTTTGCTCAAGAATTGCGTTTGGACAATCAGTCGCTAACACTCTAGGATGGCATTCTCGGGAAAAAAAACCCCCACAAAAAAACACCCAGGCATTAATTCGATTCAACACAAACGCACAGACTAGAAGCTAATATGCCTACGGGATGCACCTGCTTCGATTCCCAAATGATTTGCTAAATGTATACATTCATTGTTGATTAGAAAACAACCCTTCATTTCGAAAGACAACGAGATAGAGAAAAACAAGTTGCACTTGTAGATATGTTTTCATTCCTTGTGCTGCGTTGTATGGTCTCATGGACTTTCCATGGTCCTTCCGTTTTCAACCATCGGATAAGAAGCTACAGATGAGCCTAACTTAAGTTATAAATGTGTTTTTCCAAATATCCTATAATAAACACAGCATAGCCTACTAATACTAACGGAAGAAGTGTCTCGTTTCGATTCAATATTAGTACAGAAAGTATAGAATGCCTTGCTGTTAGATACATGACCAATTCTTTATATCGTCCGGGAAAGTAGGCGCCACCATTCAGTGTTATGTGGTGTCCTACACGGTTAGGCCTCCTAGAGCTGTCGCTACTAATATGTATTTCGGTCTACCACAGTTCAAAGCAAACCTCAAATACTTACAGGTTGCTTTTCCTTTCCTCAAACATCTGAAAGTGATTAAGATGCAAAGTAAACGCCACAGCATTTTATACGAAATATCACCTCTTCTCAATGAATCATACAATAAGTCATATAAAATAGTTTTAAAGGAACCAGTGAGATAAAACAAGACTCCCTTCTTTAAAGTCCAGGCTGTGTTCAGGCTGTGTCGATACAAGAAGAAAACGTTTTGGCCATCCCTGCTGCACCTGTTAAGGGCGCAAAACCACGTAGTCTCCACACCGCGTCAGAAAATAAGCAGAATCTTCATGGCCATCTCAAAAACACAAGTGTTGCAAACAAACCGATTCCAATCGTAACGCTATAAAACGTTTTCATTAAAACCATTTTTTTAAACGATGATTTGGAGTTGTAGCCTAGTGTTCTGTCTGGCGCTAGAGATAAGCGGTGATGGAACCGCGCAGTCCTGTGCGGTCTCTTCTCTGTTCTCACGACATGCGTTGCCTGTATCCTTGTTTCAATAACTCTCGACAAGACCGGAACGCGTGCAGAGGAAGAAAGATGCTCGGAGCAGGTTGCTGTTTGAAATGATCTCACGCTTCAGCTTGCAGTACCTCCGCAGCAAATGACTTACTGGGACAGTCGGTTCTTATGGAATGGCACTGGCCATAGCCTCGCTCCAGCTCCTGGCTATTTTCTTGGCTCCAGCTCCTTGCTCTTTTCTTGGGCTGGCGTAACAATACGGTGTCACCGCGACGGACGGCGAGAGGGAGTGGGGATGCTCTTCGCTTGGTACTGAATTTGAATAGCATCACCACAGGGTGGATGATAAATGTCCATTGTGCTGTAGAACTAATGAATCTCCACTGTCCTCTATGGGCACACACACACAAGCCAGCAGCTGCGAGCGAGGGGACAAGTAAAGCTCTTAAAGACACAACAGCCCTATTTTCTCCCCAAAAGTGATTACAATTCGTACACTGTTTATTCAGTGCCAAAACGCTCTGAAAACACTGTATGACGCTTGTTTGCTCTGTGGTAATCTTTTTTGTGTGTGTGAGAACACCAGTGCAACGCAGTAACCAGGCACTTAGACATAAAGCAGTCCCTTGAAAGCATTTTGTGGCATTTGTATAGTGTATAAGGCCAATATGAAGAATTGCATGCAAATGTATGAAAGTACATAAATTAGTACAATTATTGGCTTTCAAATGTCTGAATATTATGGTTATTGTGGACAAGTCAGAAGGGATGGAGGTTGAACAATTGCAAGAACATGTACAAACTAATTATTGTGCTTGATTTGATCTTTATTTAACTAGTTAAGAACTAATTCTTATTTACAATGACAGCCTAGGAACGGTGGGTTAACTGCCTTGTTCAGGGGCAGAATGACAGATTTTCACCTTGTCAGCTCGGGGATTCGATCTTGCAACCTTTCCGTTACTAGTCCAACGCTCTAACTAGCAGGCTACCTGCCTCCCCATAATGAAGGTAATACACCCCAGATTATTCAGCTCTAGCATTTAAACGATTTAAGGTATAAACACGAAACCAACTTTCAAATGTACAGATGGCCCCGGTTTATATTGCTTGAAATGTTAATACTATTTAGACTTTTTGAACTATGACCATTTTAAATGTGCATAAAAGCTCCATAGGCTTGAATGGAAGTATTTTGTCCGGCACAGCATTTACTACCCTTTAAGCTATCAACACCAAACCACTGTTGAGATGTTCAGACTGACACAATATATATTGCTTTTCAAAGGCTTTTTGATACTATTTATACTTTTTGAACTATAACCATTTAACATGTGCATAAATTAATATGTGTTTGAATGAGACGCATATAGGAATTTGAAGTAGGTATTCAAAATGATCCTACTCCTTGGCCAATTAGGCTAAGTTCAGGCTACTTTAACGTCAAATTCTGTAACATCTTTATAAACTATTTAAAATGTGCATAAATTAGCATGGAATCATGGATTCAATGCCAACCATAAGAACACACTGTTGGACCTTTCAAATGATACTGCTTTAAAACCATTTCAGCTATTAAAACAACTTTAACATTTTGAAAAGTCTTGAACTTTTCAAGCTAGAGACACCAAACCAACTTTCACATGTTCAGGCTATCTTATACTATCAATCAATCAATCAATCAATCGATCAATCAATCAATCAATATTTCAGTTTATCTATATTTTTTCAACTATAGCCATTTCTAATATGCATAAATGAACATAGGTTTGAATGAGAACCATAGGAATACAGTGGTACAGTAGCTATTCAGAATTGTCCTGCTCCAGCCTGGTCCCGTAGACTAGCTGTAATTTACTAAATGTAACTCCAAAATGTGTATCATATACTACATGACCAAAAGTCTGTGGACACCTGGTCATCTAACATCTTAACATCTCATTCCAAAATCAGGGGCATTAATATAGACTTGGTCCCCCCTTTTGCTGCTATAACAGCCTCCACTCTTCTGGGAAGACTTTCCACTGGATTTTGTAACATTGCTGTGGGGACTTGCTTCCATTCAGCCACAAGACCATAAGTGAGGTCAGGCACTGATGTTGGGCGATTAGGCCTGGCTTGCAGTCAGCGTTCCAATTCATCCCAAAGGTATTCGATGGGGTTGAGGTCAGGGCTCTGTACAGGCCAGTCAAGTTCTTCCACACCGATCTCAACAAACCATTTCTGCATGGACCTCGCTTTGTGCACAGGGGCATTGTCATGGTGAAACAGGAAAGGGCCTTTCCAAACTGTTGCCACAAAGTTGGAAGCACAGAGTTGTCTAGAATGTCATTGTATGCTGTAGCATTAAGATTTCCCTTCACTGGACCTAAGGGGCCTAGGCCAAACCATGAAAAACAGCCCCAGACCATTATTCCTCTTCCACCAAACTTTACAGTTGGCACTATGCATTCAGGCAGGTTGTGTTCTCCTGGCATCCGCCAAACCCAGATTCGTCCATCGGACTGCCAGAGGGTGAAGAGTGATACACCACTCCAGAGAACTCGTTTCCGCTGCTCCAGTGTCCAATGGTGGCGAGCTTCACATTGCGCATGGTGATCTTAGGCTTGTGTGCTGCTGCTCGGCCAAGGAAACCCATTTCATCAAGTTCCAGACTAACAGTTTTTGTGAAGACGCTGCTTCCAGAGGCAGTTTGGAACTCGGTAGTGAGTGTTGCAACAGAGGACAGACCATTTTTATATGCTATGTGTTTCAGCACACGGAAGTCCCATTCTGTGAGCTTCACAGCTGAGCTGTTGTTGCTCCTCGAAGTCTCCACTTCACAACAGCACTTACAGTTGACCGGGGCAGCTCTTGCAGGGCAAAAATTTGATGAACTGACTTGTTGGAAAGGTACCATCCTATGACGGTGCCACGTTGAAAGTCACTGAGCTCTTCAGTACAGGTCATTCTACAGCCAATGTTTGTCTATGGAGATTGCATGGTTACATGCTCAATTTTATACACTTGTCAGCAATGGGAGTGGCTGAAATAGCCGAATCAAATAGTTTGAAGGGTTGTCCACATACAGTGCATTCGGAAAGTATTCCGACCACTTCACTTTTTCCACATTTTGTTACGTTACAGCCTTATTCTAAAATCCTCATCAATCTGCATACAATACCCCATAATGACAAAGGAGAAAACAGGTTTTTAGAAATGTTTGCAAATGTTTTACTTTAAAAAAAAAACTTAAGTATTCAGACCCTCTGCTATGAGACTTGACATTGAGCTGAGGTGCATCCTGTTTCTATTGATCATCCTTAAGATGTTTGTACAACACTATTATTCTACAGTTGAGAAAATAGTAAAATGAAAGAAAAACCGTGGCATGAGTAGGTGTGCCCAAACTTTTGACTCGTACTGTACGTACAGAGCAATACGGAATGCTCTGAGACCAGGTTGTTTCGTTGGCCAATTATGTTCAGGCTATCCTATCAACCAATAACCAACCTCTTAAGACTCTAGGGGCAGTATTTCATTTTTGGATAAAAAGACGTGCCCGTTTTAAGCGCAATATTTTGTCACGAAAAGATGCTCGAATATGCTTGGAATTGATAGTTTTGGAAAGAAGACAGTCTTACGTTTCCAGAAATGCAAAGATTTTCACTGTGAGTCCCTTAGAACAAATGCTTCGGGCAAAACCAAGATGTATGACCGACCAGGAAATGCACAGGATTTCTGAGGCTACGTTTTCCATGATCTCCTTATATGGCTGTGAATGCGACAGGAATGAACGGACTCTTTCTCTTGTTTCCCCAAGGTCTCTGCAGCATTGTGACGTATTTGTAGGCATATCATTGGAAGATTGACCATAAGAGACTACAATTGCCAAGTGTCCCTCTTGGTGTCTGCGTGGCATTCGGTGCGCAAAAATCAAGTCCCATTATTTTTCCATTCAAATCTCAGAACAAACCAGGCTACAAGGACGGTGCTTTCAATGGAGAGAAATATGACAAACCACCTTCAGGATTGATTCAAACAACGTTTTCCATGTTTCAGTCAATATTATGGAGTTAATTCGGAAAAAAGTTCGACATGTAGGTGACTGAATTTTCGGTTAGTTTCGGTAGCCAAATGCATAGTAACAAAAGGGAACGATGTGTCCTACACAAGAATCTTTCAGGAAAAACTGGTCATCTGCTATGTAACTGAGAGTCTCCTCATTGAAACATCTGAAGTTCTTCAAAGGTAAATTATTTTATTTGATTCCTTGGCTGGTTTTTGTGAATATGTTGCGTGCTAAATGCTAACGCTAATGCTAAGCTAACTATCACCACTCTTACACAAATTAGTGATTTTCTCTGGTTCTAAAGCATATTTTGAAAATCTGAGACGACAGGATTGTTAAGAAAAGGATAAGCTTGAGAACAGGCATATTTATTTCATTTAATTTGCGATTTTTAGAAATCGCTAACGTTGCGTTATGGTAATGAGCTTGAGGCTGTAGTTACGCTACCGCATACGGGTTTGGGCGGACTTAAAACAAGCTAGCAAGAACATATTTTCTTAAGGAAATGTACATTTGTAGTTAATAGTAGATCACTAATTATCACATTCTGATTGCATTGTGAATGGGTAAGGCTTATATATTTAGTTTAACTCTTATTTTACGAGTTGATATTATTTCAAAGCTTATTTTAAATAAATTCACTGTCCTCCCTTCACCGTACACAACTCACAGTTAACCCTGATAGGAAGGCCTACCATCTGTCCTCCCTTCACCGTACACAACTCACAGTTAACCCTGATAGGAAGGCCTACCCTCTGTCCTCCCTTCACCGTTCACAACTCACAGTTAACCCTGATAGGAAGGCCTACCATCTGTCCTCCCTTCACCGTACACAACTCACAGTTAACCCTGATAGGAAGGCCTACCATCTGTCCTCCCTTCACCGTACACAACTCACAGTTAACCCTGATAGGAAGGCCTACCCTCTGTCCTCCCTTCACCGTACACAACTCACAGTTAACCCTGATAGGAAGGCCTACCCTCTGTCCTCCCTTCACCGTACACAACTCACAGTTAACCCTGATAGGAAGGCCTGGCTGTCTGTCACTCCCTTCACCGTAAACAACTCACAGTTAACCCTGATAGGAAGGCCTACCATCTGTCCTCCCTTCACCGTACACAACTCACTCACAGTTTACCCTGATAGGAAGGCCTACCCTCTGTCCTCCCTTCACCGTACACAACTCACAGTTAACCCTGATAGGAAGGCCTACCCTCTGTCCTCCCTTCACCGTACACAACTCACAGTTAACCCTGATAGGAAGGCCTACCCTCTGTCCTCCCTTCACCGTACACAACTCACAGTTAACCCTGATAGGAAGGCCTACCCTCTGTCCTCCCTTCACCGTACACAACTCACAGTTAACCCTGATAGGAAGGCCTACCATCTGTCCTCCCTTCACCATACACAACTCACTCACAGTTAACCCTGATAGGAAGGCCTACCCTCTGTCCTCCCATCACCGTTCACAACTCACAGTTAACCCTGATAGGAAGGCCTACCATCTGTCCTCCCTTCACCGTTCACAACTCACAGTTAACCCTGATAGGAAGGCCTACCATCTGTCCTCCCTTCACCGTTCACAATTCACAGTTAACCCTGATAGGAAGGCCTACCCTCTGTCCTCCCTTCACCGTACACAACTCACAGTTAACCCTGATAGGAAGGCCTACCATCTGTCCTCCCTTCACCGTACACAACTCACTCACAGTTAACCCTGATAGGAAGGCCTACCCTCTGTCCTCCCATCACCGTTCACAACTCACAGTTAACCCTGATAGGAAGGCCTACCATCTGTCCTCCCTTCACCGTTCACAACTCACAGTTAACCCTGATAGGAAGGCCTACCATCTGTCCTCCCTTCACCGTACACAACTCACTCACAGTTAACCCTGATAGGAAGGCCTACCCTCTGTCCTCCCTTCACCGTACACAACTCACAGTTAACCCTGGTAGGAAGGCCTACTCTCTTTCCTCCCTTCACCGTACACAACTCACAGTTAACCCTGATAGGAAGGCCTACCCTCTGTCATTGTAACGGCTTTCTAGGTGTGGTGAAGGAGAGTCGGACCAAACTGCAGCGTGTAGATTGCGATCCATGTTTAACCTCATAGTCCGCCCCATCCCGCATGCGGTATCGTTACTACAGCCTCAAGCTCATTACCATAACGCAACGTTAGCGATTTCTAAAAATCGCAAATGAAATGAAATAAATATGCCTGCTCTCAAGCTTATCCTTTTCTTAACAATCCTGTCGTCTCAGATTTTCAAAATATGCTTTAGAACCAGAGAAAATCAATAATTTGTGTAAGAGTGGTGATAGCTAGCTTAGCATTTAGCGTTAGCATTTAGCACGCAACATATTCACAAAAACCAGCCAAGGAATCAAATAAAATAATTTACCTTTGAAGAACTTCAGATGTTTCAATGAGGAGACTCTCAGTTACATAGCAGATGTCCAGTTTTTCCTGAAAGATTCTTGTGTAGGACACATCGTTCCCTTTTGTTACTATGCATTTGGCTACCGAAACTAACCGAAAATTCAGTCACCTACACGTCAAACTTTTTCCCGAATTAACTCCATAATATCGACTGAAACATGGAAAACGTTGTTTGAATCAATCCTGAAGGTGTTTTGTCATATATCTCTTCATTGAAATGCCGTTGCTGGAAGCCTGCATTCTTCTGTGATTCGGATGGAAAAATACTGGGAGCTGACTTTTGCGCACCAAATGCCACGCAGACACCAAGCGGGACACTTGGCAATTGTAGTCTCTTATGGTCAATCTTCCAATGATATGCCTACAAATACGTCACAATGCTGCAGAGACCTTGGGGAAACAAGATAAAGTGTCCGTTGATTCCTGTCGCATTCACAGCCATATAAGGCGATCATGGAAAACGTAGCCTCAAAAATCCTGTTCATTTCCTGGTCGGTCATACATCTTGGTTTTGCCCGAAGCATTTGTTCTAAGGGACTCACAGTGAAAATCTTTGCAGTTCTGGAAACGTAAGACTCTCTTCTTTCCAAAACTATCAATTCCAAGCATATTCGAGCATCTTTTCGTGACAAAATATTGCGCTTAAAACGGGCACGTCTTTTTATCCAAAAATGAAATACTGCCCCTAGAGTACTAACAGGTTAATGAAAACAAACGTAAATATGAATCAATACAATACACTACAAAACAATAAACGTAATGAAAACCGAAACAGCCTATACTTGTCAACTAAATACAGCGACAGGAACAAAGACACTAAGGACAATCACCCACGACAAACTCAAAGAATATGGCTGCCTAAATATGGTTCCCAATCAGAGACAATGATAAGCACCTGCCTCTGATTGAGAACCACTCCAGACAGCCATAGACTTTGCTAGATAACCCCACTAGCTACAATCCCAAATACATACACACCAAAACCCCAAGGCAAAACACACCACAATACAAAAACTCCATGCCACACCCTGGCCTGACCCAATACATGAAGAAAAACACAAAATACTTAGACCAGGGCGTGACAGAACCCCTCCCCCCTAAGGTGCGGACTCCTGAACGCGCCTCAAAACAATAGGGAGGGTCCGGGTGGGCGTCTGTCCATGGTGGTGGCTCCGGCGCGGGACGTGGAACCCACTTAGTCAATGTCTTAGTCCCCTCTCCTCGATAGACCACCCTCGCCGCCGACCATGCTCTAGTAGTCCTCACCCAGAACCCCACTGGACTGAGGAGCAGATCGGGACTGAAGGACAGCTCGGGACTGAGAGAAAGCTCGGGAGTGAGAGAAAGCTCGGGAGTGAGAGAAAGCTCGGGAGTGAGAGGAAGCTCAGGAGTGAGAGGAAGCTCAGGCAGGTTGATGGATCTACCAGATCCTGGCTGGCTGGTGGTTCCGGCAGATCCTGGCTGACTGGCGGATCCTGGCTGACTAGCAGTTCTGGCGGATCCTGGCTGAATGGCGGATCCTGGCTGAATGGCGGATCCTGGCCGACTGGCGGATCCTGGCCGACTGGCACTTCTGGCGGATCCTGGCTGACTGGCACTTCTGGCGGATCCTGGCAGACTGGTGGATCCTGGCTGACTGGCGACGCTGGGCAGACTGGCGGCGCTGGGCAGACCGGCGGCGCTGGGCAGACTGGCGGCGCTGGGCAGACCGGCGGCGCTGGGCAGACCGGCGGCGCTGGGCAGACCGGCGGCTCTGGGCAGACTGGCGGCGCTGGGCAGACTGGGAGCACTGGCGGCGCTGGGCAGACTGGCGGCACTGGGCAGACTGGCGGCACTGGCAGCGCTGGGCAGACTGGCGGCACTGGCGGCGCTGGGCAGACTGGCGGCTCCTTGCAGACTGACATCTCCTTGCAGACTGACAGCTCCTTGCAGACTGGCAGCTCCTTGCAGACTGGCAGCTCCTTGCAGACTGGCAGCTCTGGCTGCTTCATGTAGACTGACAGCTCTGGCTGCTCCTTGCAGACTGGCTGCTCCATGCAGACTGGCAGCTCCTTGCAGACTGGCAGCTCCTTGCAGGCTAGCTAGTTTAATATTTTGGTCATTTATTCCAATACATTTCAGAATTCTTAAAAATATGTTTATGAAGCTAGCTCCATTTTAAAGGGTCCTCACCACGAGACTAAGCCAATTTGCCAACGCTAAACTCAATGTCGTCTATATATATTTTTTAAGCAGACTAGCTTCATAATTTTGTCTGACATCCCCAAAATGTTGACACGTGACTACAGTTTGCATTGAAGTGTGTGTCATATCAACCCCATAAGTGATCATAGTTCTTCACTCGCGCCCTCAAGCTAAATCAAGGGCCAAGGGGGCAACGTTAGTGAATTGGACCTCCACTTAAGATGGCAGTCACACTGCATCTGGTTTCGACGGGGATTCCCCTGTGGGAAGTGGCTTGCACTAAGGGCTGAAGGGGTAAAAATAACATGCACAGTTTGAGCTACTCCAGGAAGTTACGTTGCAGGCTAGCTCAGTGCTGCCCCCTCTCATTGATTAACTCAATTTGAAGGCCGACTGGGGTACTGCAGACTGCCGTTCGCTAATGAATTATCCTTTTAACTTCTTCTGTATATGATTTTTACATCATTGGTTCAAGGACATACATACATTTTATTTACACAAAGATTGACCATGAATATTGCAATTTTTCCATTTAATATAATGGGGGGGTCCTGATTTCCTGACTTCCGTTGCTTCAATGAAAAGGGGCAGTCGTTCTTCCCTCGCAGTCTCTCTCATCTAGCAGATAAACCAGTGGGCATGGGGGGTCCTCCTTCTTAAAGAGGCAATCAGCAGTTGCTACATCCATTTCTAGACTTCTAAATTAATGATATGTACCCATTGATTCTAACTTATAAATGCCTCATGAGCTTAGTTCAACTGTCGTACCCCATCAGAACTCAAAATATGAGCTTGTTTCACTCCAATATTTGTAAACAACGTAAATGTAAACAAACGCTATATAGCCTCAAAACATGGTTAACACTATAATTTGTATATCATGGATGTTCAGTCCTTGAATCTGTAGCTCTGTCTATGAATTTGAGACTGTTTACATTTTACCAGCCCCATGCACGGTGCCAGGATTGTTTCTCTCCCGGTGATAATCAACCAATCAATCAATCAATCAATCAAATGTATATATAAAGCCCTTCTTACATCAGCTGATGTCACAAAGTGCTGTACATAAACCCAGCCTAAAACCCCAAAGAGCAAGCAATGCAGGTGTAGTAGCTAGGAAAAACTCCCTATAAAGGCCGGAACCTAGTAAGAAACCTAGAGAGGAACCAGGCTATGTGGGGTGGCCAGTCCTCTTCTGGCTGTGCCGGGTGAAGATTATAACAGAACATGGCCAAGATGTTCAAATGTTCATAAATGACCAGCAGGGTCAAATAATAATAATCACAGTGGTTGTAGAGGGCGCAGCAGGTCAACACCTCAGGAGCAATTGTCAGTTGGGTTTTCATAGCCAATCATTAAGAGTATCTCTACCGCTCCTGCTGTTTCTAAAGAGTTGAAAACAGCAGGTCTGGGACAGGTAGCACGTCCGGTGAACAGGTCAGGGCTCCATAGCCGCAGGCAGAACAGCTGAAACTGGAGCAGCAGCACGACCAGGTGAACTCGAGGGGAGCTTGACATATACGTGGGGATGCTAAAAAAATAGTTGATTTCATGACTATTTACAAGTGCATTTATTCCATATGCATAATCAGACATTGGTAATAATGTTTCGGATGGGGTATGAATGTGCTTGGTTGACAGCCATGTCTTTTTCAATGTCTCCTCTCTGTGAAAGTCCTTGGTATCAGAGTAACGCAATGACTCCACAACTGCTCTCATATACTCTCTGTTCTCTCTGGCTATTTTCGAATGTCCATCACTTAGAGCATTGCATATTGTTGAGCCAGACTCTTTCTGTTTAGTCCACTCATTCCACGCTGCCATTGCATATTTTTTGCTCCACATAAGCATTGTGTGTCTTGAGCAAACTTGTGGCCTTCTTCCAGTTCTGGTAGCCATTGTGGGTAAATGTCGCCTTCTCTCCACCATGGTGGAGAAAGCAGAAAGCAGGGTCCTTTGTAATAGAATATTCCAGGCATTTGTAATCCTCATACCATCTACGATTGAAGTAGCGGTCCTGTTGTTCAACTTTTGTGGCTGGATAACGCCGAAGAAGGCGGCGCCTTGGTTCTTCAACAGGTGAACAGGCTAAAATCAGAGGGAGCAGTGGCTGTGCTGACAGTGCAGCTAACGGTGGCTGTGCTGACAGTGCAGCTAACGGTGGCTGTGCTGACAGTGCAGCTAACGGTGGCTGTGCTGACAATGCAGCTAACGGCGGCTGTGCTGACAATGCAGCTAACGGTGGCTGTGCTGACAATGCAGCTAACGGCGGCTGTGCTGACAATGCAGCTAACGGTGGCTGTGCTGACAATGCAGCTAACGGTGGCTGTGCTGACAGTGCAGCTAACGGTGGCTGTGCTGACAATGCAGCTAACGGTGGCTGTGCTGACAATGCAGCTAACGGTGGCTGTGCTGACAGTGCAGCTAACGGCGGCTGTGCTGACAGTGCAGCTAACGGTGGCTGTGCTGACAGTGCAGCTAACGGTGGCTGTGCTGATAGTGCAGCTAACAGTGGCTGTGCTGACAGTGCAGCTAACGGTGGCTGTGGAGCAGCTAGCAGCGGCGAACTGCTCTGGTGCTCCCTCACGTTGTGGCTCACGAGTTTCTCTCTCTGACTCATCTTTCTTATCTCCCTCTTCTTCTTCTTCTTTCTTCTCTTCTTCTTTCCTCGGAGACCAGGTCTGGGTCTGGATTTTCATTTCCTACCGCGCTCTTCTCTTGATCAGAAAACGATCCATCGCAACGGGACGAGATGGGCGACTAGCTAGCTAGAAGTTATCTCACATAACATAGCCTAACGTGCGTGAGCACACCCCCCTAAACACAAACACACACGTCATAGGGCACATGCGCGGCACGACCACGCAGCCAGGGATCGGATTGGGAACCGAATGGCTGGTTATTAAATTTGGCATATTTCTTAATTTAAAAATAAAAATAAATACTAAAATACTTGAGGGGGCTTAAGTTGTGCTACGCAGACTTGTGAAGTGGCTATAGCCCCCTGTAGCCCCGGTGTAGCGCCGCGCCTGTCCAGCCCCATCCTTCAGCTTTTTACCGTAACAGGGGCCGGGACAATCCTTTGTTATTGTTTAAACTGCTGATTGCTGCTTTAAAGTAAAAACCTTTTCCTATTTCATCTGTCTCAAGGAGAGGAGTTAAGCGCACGCACGCACGCACGCACGCACGCACGCACGCACGCACGCACACACACACACACACACACACACACATTCTATCTCCTCACACACGCCCACTGCTCCATTCATTGCTCATTTGGATCTTGGAGAGCAAATCCCTCTCCACCGCCTTTTCATGTTCTGACTAGAGAGACGGAATCCTGAGAGGAGGTAGGCTAGCAGTGGAGCCTCCTCACGCCTGGTCCCAGATCTGTGTGCTGTCTTCAGTTAGCAAGACAACACAAACAGATCTGGGACCAGACTACCTCAGGCTTTGTTTTTCATAACCATCTATTGATCCTGTTTTAGAGACGAGTTTGTAAATAAATGTGATATTTCCCACAATTCTATTTTTTTTACTGAGAGGATGATTTGGTGGGTGTACTGGTTAACTTTTAATATCCCCAAAAAGATTAAATAAAGTAGGCCGATATGTGGGAGGACAGCTTCTGTCTGCTATGAGGAGGTTTAATACAGAATAACTGTGTTATCTAGATAATCCTGTTTTAAACATCAGTTTTTCCAGGATTAATTTCCCCCTCTCATTGTTAAGGCCACAGCAGGCCTCAGTTCGACTGGCGCCTAGCCAAATGAACCGAACGAGTGTGCTCGCATACTCCCTAAAAAAAACCTTCGCTTGAAAAACAAACCAAAAAAAGTGGCAAGAGTACTGTTTGTCTATTTTGAGACGCCGTAGCCCAAAAACGGTCATTCTTTTGGACGTTTTTGCAGAGTCGCACATGTTTGGTGCAGTATTGAATGAAAATGATTTGTCTCTCATTGAATGACAACAAACACTTCATTCTCGAATCCCTACTGTTGACCAATCACCGACTAAGGGATGTAGACTTCAGCTTCAAACTTTGGCTTGTCTCGAGAATTTTCTTTGTGTGCAGGAACAGCCGAAAAAGTAGACTAAAACGTAGACTATGGGCAATCCAGTTCATGGTTGTGAATTTCCTTTAGATAATAAAAACAAATACCCTAAGGGGCTAGTTTCCTGGACATAGATTAAGCCTAGTCTTGGACTAAAAATCACTGTAAGGAGGGTCTCCATTGACCATGGAGTTTGTCTGGGAAACCTGCCTAAAAATGCACTAGAGCCAGATCAAGAATGTGAGTTGTTGAAGCCAGCCAGCCAGCCAGCCAGCCAGCCAGCCAGCCAGGACAGCACAGCAGAAGCAGTTAGCTTTTATGTTAGTTGGTGGTTCTACACAGAAACAGTGGAGGGGGGCATCCTTTCCTCAGTGCCATTGTGCTCTTCTCCATTCAGTCTCCATTCACAAATAAATGTTTAACTCACTGGCTAAAAGGAGCAGTGGGGGGGAGGGGTCTGAAGCCACAGGGTGTGGTCAATGAACCCGTCCCTGGAGAAGTTAGAGAAGAAGGAAGTTAACAATCGAGGAGAGGAATCAGAAGAATCCACCAATAAGCCTCCTTAGATGAAAGCATCTCTACCCTGCTGCTAGGGCAATGAGTAGCTGGTGCTATGTAAATAGGGGAGACAGCAGTTTGAAACTGCTCTGCTATGTTACTGAGCTGGTAGTAACTAGTAAAAGGATCTGAAAGACACCGGTAGTTGTGACTTATAAGAATGTTTTGGGGACCCTTCGTTCAATCCTATTGGTCCCCCCCCCCTAACCATGCAACTGCCTAAATGTCTCTGGTAATTCTTTGACGGTGACTGCATAGTTGCCTGGCAACAGGGATAGAGACAGACAGAAACGGCAGTGGATGTGGTTAAAGAGCCTGTAGGAAGGAACGAGCTAGTCTCTATAAGATTTTAACCTCCTCCCTCTATAACCACCTCGCACTATAACAACATCCCTCTATAACCAGTTCCTATTCTAACCACCTCCCTCTATAACCATCTCCCATTATAACCACATCCAAATATAACCACCTCAAACTATAACCACCTCCCACTATAACCACCTCCTATTATAACCACCTCCCACCATCACCACCTCCTACTATAACCACCTCCTATTATAACCACCTTTTATAACCACCTCCCACTATAACCACCTCATATTATAACCACCTTCTATTATAACCACTTCCAAATATAACAACCTCCTATTATAACCTCCTCCCACTTTAACCTCCTCCCACTTTAACCTCCTCCCACTTTAACCACCTCCAAATATAACCACCTCCCACTATAACCTGCTCCTATTATAACCACCTCCAAATATAACCAGCTCTTATTATAACCACCTCCAAATATAACCACCTCCCACTACAACCAACTCATATAATAACCACCTCCTACTATAACCACCTCCTATTATAACCACCTTATTTTATAACCACCTCCAATTATAACCACCTCCTATTATAACCTCCTCCCACTTTAACCTCCTCTCACTTTAACCACCTCCCACTGTAACCACCTCCCACTATAACCACCTCCTATAATAACCACCTCCTATTATAACCACCTCCAAATATAACCACCTCCCACTATAACCACGTCCCACTATAACCAACTCCTATAATAACCACCTCATATTATAACCACCTCCTATTATAACCACCTCCCACTATAACCATCTCCCACTATAACCACCTCCTATTATAACCACCTCCCACTACAAGCACATAATTTGGCTAACCACCTCCCTCTAAAACCACCTCCCACTATAACCATCTCCTATTATAACCACCTCCCACTATAACTACCTCCCACTATAACCACCTCCTATTATAACCACCTCCCACTATAACCACCTCCTATTATAACGACCTCCCACTATAACCACCTCCCACTACAAACAAGCACATAATTTGGCTAACCACCTCCCTCTAAAACCACCTCCCACTATAACCACTCCTATTATAACCACCTCCCAATATAATCACCTCCTATTATAACCACCTCCCACTATAACCACCTCCCACTACAAGCACATAATTTCGCTAACCACCTCCCTCTAAAACCACCTCCCACTATAACCACTCCTATTATAACCACCTCCCACTATAATCACCTCCTATTATAACGACCTCCCACTATAACCACCTCCCACTATAACCACCTCCCACTATAACCACCTCCCACTATAATCACCTCCTATTATAACGACCTCCCACTATAACCACCTCCCACTATAATCACCTCCTATTATAACCACCTCATAATATAACCACCTCCTATTATAACCACCTCCCACTATAACCACCTCCTATTATAACCACCTCCCACTATAACCACCTCCTACTATAACCACCTCCCACTATAACCACCTCCTATTATAACCACCTCCTATTATAACCACCTCCCACTATAACCACTCCTATTATAACCACCTCCCACTATAACCACCTCCTACTATAACCACCTCCCTCTAAAACCATCTCCCACTATAACCACCTCCTATTATAACCACCTCCCACTATTACCACCTCCCACTATAATCACCTCCTATTATAACCACCTCCCACTATAACAACCTCCTATTATAACCACCTCATAATATAACCACCTCCTATTATAACCACCTCCCACTATAACCACCTCCTATTATAACCACCTCCCACTATAACCACTCCTATTATTACCACCTCCCACTATAACCACCTCCCACTATAACCACCTCCCACTATAACCACCTCCCACTATAACCACCTCCTACTATAACCACCTCCCACTATAACCACCTCCCACTATAACCACCTCCTACTATAACCACCTCCCACTATAACCACCTCCCACTATAACCACCTCCTACTATAACCACCTCCCACTATAACCACCTCCCACTATAACCACCTCCTATTATAACCTCATCCCACTATAACCACCTCCTATTATAACCTCATCCCACTTTAACCACCTCCCACTATAACCACCTCCTACTATAACCACCTCCCACTATAACCACCTCCCACTATAACCACCTCCTATTATAATCACCTCCTATTATAACCACCTCATATTATAACCACCTCCTATTATAACCACCTCCAAATATAACCACCTCATATTATAACCACCTCCCACTATAATCACCTCCCATTATAACCACCTCCTATTATAACCCCCTCCTATTATAACCACCTCCTATTATAACCACCTCCCTCTATAACCACCTCCTATTATAACCACCTCCCTCTATAACCACCTCCCTCTATAACCACCTCCTATTATAACCACCTCCCACTATTACCATCTCTCACTATAACCACCTCCCTCTATAACCAACTCCCATTATAACCATCTCCTATTATAACAATCTCCAAATATAACCACCTCCTATTATAACCACCTCCTATTATAACCACATCCCTCTATAACCACCTCCTATTATAACCACCTCCCTCTATAACCACCTCCTATTATAACCACCTCCCTCTATAACCACCTCCCTCTATAACCACCTCCTATTATAACCACCTCCCACTATTACCATCTCTCACTATAACCACCTCCCTCTATAACCAACTCCCATTATAACCATCTCCTATTATAACAACCTCCAAATATAACCACCTCCTATTATAACCACCTCCTATTATAACCACATCCCTCTATAACCACCTCCTATTATAACCACCTCCCTCTATAACCACCTCCCACTATAACCATCTCCTATTATAACCACCTCCCACTATAATCAACTCCCATTATAACCATCTCCTATTATAACAACCTCCAAATATAACCACCTCCTATTATAACCACCTCCTATTATAACCACCTCCTATTATAACCACCTCCCTCTATAACCATCTCCTATTATAACCACCTCATATTATAACCACCTCCTATTATAACCAACTCCCTCTATAACCACCTCCTATTATAACCACCTCCTATTATAACCAACTCCCTCTATAACCACCTCCCACTATAACCACCTCCCTCTATAACCACCTCCCTCTATAACCACCTCCCACTACAAGCACATCATTTGGCTAACCACCTCCCTCTAAAACCACCTCCCACTATAACCACCTCCTATTATAACCACCTCCTACTATAACCTCCTCATATTATAACCTCCTCATATTATAACCTCCTCCCACTATAACCTCCTCATATTATAACCTCCTCATATTATAACCACCTCCTATTATAACCACCTCCTATTATAACCACCTCCCGCTATAAACACCTCCTATTATAACCACCTCCCGCTATAAACACCTCCTATTATAACCACCTCCCACTATAACCACCTCCTATTATAACCACCTCCCACTATAACCACCTCCTATTATAACCACCTCCCACTATAACCACCTCCTATTATAACCACCTCCCGCTATAAACACCTCCTATTATAACCAACTCCCACTATAACCACCTCCTATTATAACCACCTCCTATTATAACCACCTCCTATTATAACCACCTCCCGCTATAAACACCTCCCACTATAACCACCTCCTACTATAACCTCCTCATATTATAACCTCCTCCCACTATAACCTCCTCATATTATAACCACCTCATATTATAACCACCTATTATAACCAGCTCCTATTATAACCAGCTCCTATTATAACCAGCTCATATTATAACCACCTCATATTATAACCACCTCATATTATAACCAGCTCATATTATAACCAGCTCATATTATAACCACCTCATATTATAACCACCTCATATTATAACCAGCTCATATTATAACCAGCTCATATTATAACCACCTCATATTATAACCACCTCCCACTATAACCACCTCCCACTATAACCACCTCATATTATAACCTCCTCCCACTATAACCTCCTCATATTATAACCTCCTCCCACTATAACCTCCTCATATTATAACCTCCTCCCACTATAACCTCCTCATATTATAACCTCCTCCCACTATAACCTCCTCATATTATAACCTCCTCCCACTATAATCACCTCATATTATAACCACCTCCCACTATAACCACCTCCTATTATAACCATCTCCAGCTGTAATCAATCAGGGCTTCCCCTGCTCTGTCCCTCAACCAGAACAGTCTTCTTAACCTCTCATCCACATCCAACCAGGACTTCCTTTTTCAACATTCTATTTCACCCACATCCAGATGGGTGTTTCTGGGTGTCTTTGTTGTAATTGTACTGATTGTTTAAAAAATGTGTGGTTGTCTCTATTTTTTGTATTATGGCTGCTGTACAGTAGACAAATGTATCCCCCTTGTGAGTTCATTAAACCTCTTTTATCTTTCTGTGACTCTCATAACCAGCCGTGTGTTGTGGGTTGTGTGTTGTGTATGATAATCAAACCCCTCAAGAGGAAGGTTGCAGTGTCCTTATAAAATCTCAACTTTAATAACGGTAAAGTTTATAAGGACACAGCAACCTTCCGCATGAGGGATTAGACCAGTGAAGTCTGAAGAAAAGCAATGAACAATGGAACTGCCTTTGTTTAGTGCAGGTGTTAATGTGTTTTTAGGTGCTTGGGAGGACCAATCAAAACTAGTTAAATCCTCAAATGTCTGAAGTACCACTACTTACATCTTGCAATACAGACGTGGGCTGCTTGGCAGTATAAAATCCAATTCTGAATCTGTATAAAAGAGTCATTTTATTACTTTTCCTTGTGTAGCCTATGCAAAGCCATTCAATAGATATGTGACTTTGCAACCGCAGTGCGGGAGCTTCCCTTCTAGGTAAAACATAGGTAAATCTGCAATAGATTTACATCATTCTTACAGAGCAAAAACATCCTCGAGCTGACCAAGAAGTGCCATGGCTCGGACTCTGGGCTTACTTGAGTCATTTTTCACTAAAGCAATTCTGTTTAAGTGCTTTAGTCAAACAGCAGTATTGGCCACTTGGGATAAAACCTTCAAGCTTTTGCTCACCAGTCAATTTATCTATACTGCCACCCAAACATTCCTTCCCACTGCCGATTCCTCCCTCCTGAGCAACCTGGTCTCAGAGCATTTCGTATTAAAATGGTCGGGAACTGTTTTACTAGCACAGACTGAAACATGTTCTGGGATTCTTCCAATGGCATTGAGGAGTACACCACATCCGTCACTGGTTTCATCAATAAGTGCATCGAAGATGTCGTCCCCACAGTGACCGTACGTACATACCCCAACCAGAAGCCATGGATTACAGGCAACATCCGCACTGAGCTAAATGTTAGAGCTGCCGCTTTCAAGGAGCGGGACTCTAACCCAGAAGCTTATAGGAAATCTTGCTATGCCCTCCCTCCGATGAACCATCAAACAGGCAAAGCATCAATACAGGACTAAGATCGAATCGAACTACACCGGCTCAGATGCTCGTCGGATATGTTAGGGCTTGTAAACTATTACAGATCACAAATAGAAGCACATCCGAGTGACACGAGCCTACCAGATGTGCTAAATAACTTATATGCTTGCTTCGAGGCAAGTAACACTGAAACATGCATGAGAGCATCAGCTGTTCCGGACGACTGTGTGATCACGCTCTCCGCAGCCGATCTGAGAAAGACCTTTAAACAGGTCAACATTCACAAGGCCGCAGGGCCAGAGGGACATGTACTCCGAGCATGATCTGACAAACTGACAAGTGTCTTCACTGACATGTTCAACATCTCCATGTCTGAGTCTGTAATACCAACATGTTTCAAGCAGACCACCATAGTCCCTGTGCCCATGAACTCTCAAGTAACCTGCCTAAATGACTACCGACCCGTGACTCACATCAACACCATTATCCAAGAAACCCTAGACGCACTCCAATTTGCATACCGCCCCAACAGTTCCACAGGTGATGCAATCTCTATTGCACTCCATTACTGCCCTTTCACACTTGGACAAAAGGAACACCTGGACTTCCTGACGGGTCACCCTCAGGTGGTAAGGGTAGGTAACAACACATCCGCCACGCTGATCCCACATAACTGCACAGCCAGGCACGACTCCAACACCATCATTAAGTTTGCCGATGACACAACAGTGTCATAGTAGGCCTGATCACCGACAACGACGAGACAGCCTATAGAGAGGAGGTCAGAAACCGGAAATTTGCATCACCGCCTGGTATGGCAACTGCTCGGCCTCCGACTGCAAGGCACTACAGAGGGTAATGCGTACCGCCCAGTACATCATCGGGGCCAAGCTTCCTGCCATCCAGGACGTCTATACCAGGCGGTGTCAGAGGAACGCCCTAAAAATTATCAAAGACTCCAGCCACCCTGGTCATAGACTGTTGTCTCTGCTACCGCACGTCAAGCGGTACCGGAGAGCCAAGTCTAGGTCCAAGAGGCTTCTAAACAGTTTCTTCCCCCAAGCCATAAGACTCCTGAAAATCTAATCAAATGGCTACCCATACTATTTGCATCCCCCCTTCCTCTTCTTCACTGCTGCTACTCTCTGTTATTATCTATGCATAGTCACTTCAATAACTCTACCTACATGTACATATTACCTTATTTACTAACCGGTGCCCCCGCATATTGACTCTGTACCGGTACCCCCTCTATATAGCCTCCACATTGACTCTGTACCGGTACCCCCTCTATATAGCCTCCACATTGACTCTGTACCGGTACCCCCTCTATATAGCCACCACATTGACTCTGTACCGGTACCCCCTCTATATAGCCTCCACATTGACTCTGTACCGGTACCCCCTCTATATAGCCTCCACATTGACTCTATAATGGTACCCCCTCTATATAGCCTCCACATTGACTCTGTACCAGTACCCCCTCTATATAGCCTCCACATTAACTCTGTACCAGTACCCCCTCTATATAGCCTCGCTATTGTTATTATGCTTCTGTTCTTTAATTTTTTAAAACTTTTATTACTTACTTGACTATTTTCATAGAACTGCATTGTTGGTTAAGGGCTTGTAAGTACACATTTCACTGTAAGGTCTACACCAGTTGTATTTGGCACGTGACAAATAAAATTACATTTGATAATTCTGTACATAAATCCTATACACCCCATTTAATATGATATGTAACATTTCATATGGTATGTCATTTGTCAATGTCCTTCACCCATTTGTATGATATGATACACACTACAATTCGTATTATATGTACAATATGTTACATATTTGCAAAACGAATTCTAGCTAGGTGGCTAACGTTAGCTATCTGGCTAATGTTAGCCTGGCTAGGGTTTAGGGTCAGGGGTTAGGGTTAAGTTTAGGTGTTAGGTTAAAGGGTTAAGGTTAGTGTTAGCTAACAGGCCAATTAGTCGCAGTTGTCTGTGATGAGATTCAAACTCACAACCTTTTGGTTGCTAGATGTTTGCGATATATGGCTACGCATCCACCCCGACCAACCACCCTACTTTTCGCTTTTGACGTAATTCAAATCAAATCAAATCCAATTTATTTATATAGCCCTTCGTACATCAGCTGATATCTCAAAGTGCTCTACAGAAACCCAGCCTAAAACCCCAAACAGCAAGCAATGCAGGTGTAGAAGCACGGTGGCTAGGAAAAACTCCCTAGAAAGGCCAAAACCTAGGAAGAAACCTAGAGAGGAACCAGGCTATGTGGGGTGGCCAGTCCTCTTCTGGCTGTGCCGGGTGGAGATTATAACAGAACATGGCCAAGATGTTCAAATGTTCATAAATGACCAGCATGGTCGAATAATAATAAGGCAGAACAGTTGAAACTGGAGCAGCAGCACAGTCAGGTGGACTGGGGACAGCAAGGAGTCATCATGTCAGGTAGTCCTGGGGCACGGTCCTAGGGCTCAGGTCCTCCGAGAGAGAGAAAGAAAGAATTAGAGAGAGCATATGTGGGGTGGCTAGTCCTCTTCTGGCTGTGCCGGGTGGAAATTATAACAGAACATGGCCAAGATGTTCAAATGTTCATAAATGACCAGCATGGACGAATAATAGTAAGGCAGAACAGTTGAAACTAATTAACCATCTGTCTTACAGCATGTAACCATACCATACATAACATCATACTAATTCGATTTTTCCAGAATTATGTTTACTATGTTATGTCTAGTCTATGAGACCAGGCTGTCCTGAGGTGTGTGTGTGTATGTGTTGCATGTGACTCCTGGGTGTGGTAAAGCATCTTCTCCATTAACTCTTTAGTGACTTCCATTGTTGTGGAGGTAAAGATTGATCTCTATGGTCATGACGTGGGCAAGCTGTTGTATGTGCATGTGTGTGGGAGAGAGAGAGAGAAACAAAAAAACTAGGAGTTGTCTGGTGTTTGTGTTCTCCAATAAAACCATATGCCTTCCAAATACAACAAGCAAGCAGAGTGGGGGAAAGATGGAGCTGGGATGGGGAGGGAACTAGACAAATGAGCATTTCTACGCTCTGTTCTCTCTCTCCCACACACACACACACACACACACACACACACACACACACACACACACACTCACAACCTACTCTGGCCTCTGCTAAAAGGCTGCTGAGTAAGAATGTAAGTGCCAACCGAGGGAGTGTGAGCGACAGTTATTGACCCAGCAGGCTCTGAGACGTCAGTGTGGGAACGCGGTTATTGATTATCGCCACCGCAATAAAGGTTCCGCAGGGTTTTCAGAGTGTCACGACTGGGGCCCCCGGACGGATTGTGACTTGGGGAACAAAAGAGAGAGAAGGAGATTGGTGGTGGTAGATAGATAGATAGACAGTGACCGCTTCCGGGGACTGGGGACTGGGGGGGTGTATGTATCAGTGGGGCCCCTGGCTGTCAGACCCCCCACTATGTGTCACGTGTGTATGTGTGAGAGAGCACGTTTGTCTGTGTCCATTCACTGAATAAACATTTAGTCTCTCTCCAAAGCCTCCATCTAGCTTGGCTGTGAACCTGTTGGCCCTCTCTGCACACCCTGCCACCCCACCACGCCACTGACCCTTCACCTCTCACCTTTAACCCAGCCTGTAAAAGTTATTAAACTCTCCCAGACCTGCAGCTGCAGAGGGTGCTGGGAAACTGGCCAGCAGGGTCATGGGGGTCAGGGGGTGTGACAGGGTGTCATGAATAGATGTCCCTTTTCCCGTCTTGATCCCCTGTCCAGAGAGCGAGGCAAAAACGGATTGTCCCCCCTGACATTGCTGTGGCTGGCTCATTGATTGAATTGAGGCCCTCCAAAAGCTCCCTGAATTCAGTTTAGATTCCTGTCATATTTATACTTCTCTTCTTCTCCTACTCTCTTCTTCTCTCTTCTTCTCTCTTCTACTCTCTTCTTCTCTCTTCTACTCTCTTCTTCTCTCTTCTACTCTCTTCTTCTCCTACTCCTACTCTCTTCTTCTCTCTTCTACTCTCTTCTTCTCTCTTCTACTCTCTTCTTCTCCTACTCTCTTCTTCTCTCTCCTACTCTCTTCTTCTCCTACTCTCTTCTTCTCTCTTCTACTCTCTTCTTCTCCTACTCTCTTCTACTCTCTTCTTCTTCTTCTTCTCCTACTCTCTTCTTCTCTCTTCTTCTCTTCTTCTCTCTTCTACTCTCTTCTCTCTTCTACTCTCTTCTTCTTCTCCTACTCTCTTCTTCTCTCTTCTACTCTCTTCTTCTCTCTTCTACTCTCTTCTTCTCCTACTCTCTTCTTCTCCTACTCTCTTCTACTCTCTTCTACTCTCTTCTTCTCCTACTCTCTTCTTCTCTCTTCTACTCTCTTCTTCTCCTACTCTCTTCTTCTTCTCCTACTCTCTTCTTCTCTCTTCTACTCTCTTCTTCTCCTCTGACCTATGTCATGCCAATCTCTCTTTCTGTCTCTCTTTCACTCTCTGTCTCTGTTTTCTTTCCTGATTATACCCTCTTTCAGTGTTGCTTGGTCTCTCTTCCTGCCCTTGAATAACTAACTCTTCATTGAATAACTGCGTTTGGAATGTAAACTCAATGCCTCCCTCTTCAGGCAATAGGTTGATATTGACGGAAACAAACATTGTGTTAAATTTGTAAACTTAATTTCTCCCTCGTAGACTATCAGAAGTGTGTATTGTTTAGATTATGGCCACTATTTGGTTGTTAGATATTGAATATTCAAACATTGTGTGTTGAGTAGCCGTAGCCTAGCTTTAATACGGTTGTTAGAATCCCAGTAAGCAACGTTGACATCGGGTGCATTTATGTGCTGAATGAAAGGTGAAAATATGTATTTTGCGGATGTTAAAAATACGTTATTTAGAGAGGTTCAAAATATATATTTTTCACTCATTGATTTTATGGCCAAATTTCAGTTTCGCATACATTCTCAATTACTTAAATATATCACAATAATACATTTTCAAGCCTCTTAATATAGGAAAAATGAGCCAACTGAAGATTGTCCCGAACTAAAAATATATGTAATTGGATTTGAAATCAAGGTTGGTCCTGACTGCACACCAAAAAGACAACCGGTCCTGATAAAACCAGAAAATAATGTCGCCGTCGGTAACTGGGATGACAATAATCGCTCATAAATCAAAGCTACTTTTTCTAAATGTTTAAACGCACACCAGCGGCAGGTTATCAATTCATTTAAAAGACCGTTAAAGTGTGCGTAAATAGTAGCCTACTATAAGCAAATAGTTACATAGTATCATGCAGATAATACAATTTTCTCACATGGCTTTTGGTGCGGAAGTTGTAATTTAAAACCTTCCACCGATACTGCCAAGGAAAGAGATTCATCTTGAGGGGGGTTTAAAATTGAGGAAAACACCATTTTCCTTATTGCTGACGCGGACTGGGAGCTGTAGCTACATGCAGTAGCTTGGACTGCTACATCCACCATGTTTCTTTGGGTTTTAGTTTTAGGGGCCTTCGTTTCTAGATCAGAATGTTACTTTTCGGAGGAGAAATATCCAGAAGAATCGAAAATGCAGCCGCCAACGGTTGTTATTGCGATCATTGCTCGGAACGCGGCGCATTCCTTGCCGTACTACCTCGGAGCATTGGAGAGACTGAACTATCCCAAAGCACGCATTTCTGTTTGGTAGGTGGCAGACGTCCTGCCAGCGCTCTTTCCCTGGCCGCTATTTGTTAAAATGTAATTCTTATCAAACTCGTGGGCGATCAATCGCATTTGGATTAGATTAAGAATACCTCTCGTACCCAGTCGCCAGTCCCCATAATCCCGTTAGAACCATTGATCTCCTAACAAAATAAAATGCTTCAGCTTCTATTGGGTACTCTAATTATGCTTTCTTTCTTTTTCTCCTATGCAGAGTTCATGAAGTAAAATGAATTTAAGCCATTGTATTATGCAATTTTCACATTAGCCTGTACTTTACACCAGACTTTCCTTGCTGGATATATGTTTTCCAGTTTCTTGAAGTACTTTGGAAATCCAATTTATTTCTATGTTGAAGCTGAAATACTATTTTCATTGCTTTTTCCATAGTCACTCTTATCCAGGGAAATTTTCAGTACAGTTCATACTGTACTTGGCCCCTGTGGGAATTGAACCCACAACCCTAGCTTTGCAAGTTCCATGCTCTACCAACTGAGCCACATCATCACAAACCACTTGATGTCTCAATGTACTCAATACTGTATTGGTCATCGTTTTTCATCATGCTGATAGAAAGTCTACAAACCTAGATGACCAGTACAATACAGTCATGTACATTTACATTAAGTGGTTTGTAAGGATGGTCAATTAATACTGCACGAAAAAAGTGGTTGTTTTCAATGTTATTTGATCAAGAAAAATATTTAATTTGGTGTGGATGTTTTGTGTCTTTGCTGATAACCTAAATGTTTGAGGACAGGGGATTGTTCTTTCTGGATCATTAGAATGACAGTCACAGAGAAAAGGACAGGGGAATGTTCTTTCTGTGTCCCATTAGAATGACAGTCACAGAGAAAAGGACAGGGGAATGTTCTTTTGGGATAATTAGAATGATAGTCACAGAGTAAAGGACAGGGGATTGTTCTTTCTGGATCATTAGAATGACAGTCACAGAGAAAAGGACAGGGGATTGTTCTTTCTGGATCATTAGAATGACAGTCACAGAGAAAAGGACAGGGGATTGTTCTTTCTGGATCATTAGAATGACAGTCACAGAGAAATGGTACAGGACAACAACACTTACAAGATCAACTATTGAATCCTGCAAGATACTGTTCTTAATTATACATCTATCTTTTTGTCAAAGCAGAGATGCTGAAAAAAGTATTTTTTTCCCACTACAAATGTCTCTATCAGTCCGCTAATACTAGTTAAGACACAGTGCATTACTTTTGTGACTTTTTTATATTTTATAAACAGTACCAGTCAAAAGTTTGGACACACCTACTCATTCAATGTCTTCACTATTATTCTACAATGTAGAAAATAGACAAAATGAAGAAAAACCCTGGAATGAGTAGGTGTGTCCAAACCTTTGACTGGTACTATATATATATATATATATATATATATATACACATGTTTTTTATAACAAAACAAATGTTCAAATTTTTCAGGGTGTGTTGCAGCAGCCTCAGAACCCCTACCTCCCTTGGCAATGGAAACACCTGATTCAATTAGTCAAAGGCTTGATGATTAGTTGCCTAATTGAATCAGGTGTGCAAGTTTAGGGTTAAGACTAAATCTGTAAAAAGTCCTAGTGCCAAGGAGTGGGTTAGGAAACCCTGTTTCATGCTACAGTCTGCATGTTAGGCTACTGGATGCTTTACACAGAGAATAGGCTTCGTTTCACAGATTCCACTTGTGATTTCCTGTTCTGCATTTCATAGGGAGTCCTTACTTATTAGGGATCTCCTCTGCATATTGATTATCATATTGTTTTCTCCAGCGCATGTGTGACATGTAGGACCACTTTGGTTGGTCTGATTTGCAGTGTCTTGCAGATTATTTCATTTCCTAGTTGTGGTGTGCTTGCCTGCAAGTAAGGCAGACCAAGTGGTTCATACACTATACCGACTACATGCTAGTGCCTGACAGTGTGTCTATGTCCCCATGTCAGACAGTGTGTCTATGTCCCCATGTCAGACAGTGTGTCTATATCCCCAAGTCAGACAGTATGTCCCCATGTCAGACAGTGTGTCCCCATGTCAGACAGTGTGTCCCCATATCAGACAGTGTGTCCCCATATCAGACAGTGTGTCCCCATATCAGACAGTGTGTCTATGTCCCCATGTCAGACAGTGTGTCTATATCCCCATGTCAGACAGTGTGTCCCCATGTCAGACAGTGTGTCTATATCCCCATATCAGACAGTGTGTCTATGTCCCCATATCAGACAGTGTGTCTATGTCCCCATGTCAGACAGTGTGTCTATGTCCCCATGTCAGACAGTGTGTCTATGTCCCCATGTCAGACAGTGTGTCTATATCCCCATGTCAGACAGTGTGTCTATGTCCCCATGTCAGACAGTGTGTCCCCATGTCAGACAGTGTGTCCCCATGTCAGACAGTGTGTCTATGTCCCCATGTCAGACAGTGTGTCTATGTCCCCATGTCAGACAGTATGTCTATGTCCCCATATCAGACAGTGTGTCCCCATGTCAGACAGTGTGTCTATGTCCCCATATCAGACAGTGTGTCCCCATGTCAGACAGTGTGTCTATGTCCCCATGTCAGACAGTGTGTCCATGTCCCCATGTCAGACAGTATGTCCCCATATCAGACAGTGTGTCTATGTCCCCATATCAGACAGTATGTCTATGTCCCCATGTCAGACAGTGTGTCTATGTCCCCATGTCAGACAGTGTGTCCCCATGTCAGACAGTGTGTCCCCATGTCAGACAGTGTGTCTATGTCCCCATGTCAGACAGTGTGTCCCCATGTCAGACAGTGTGTCTATGTCCCCATGTCAGACAGTGTGTCCCCATATCAGACAGTGTGTCTATGTCCCCATGTCAGACAGTGTGTCTATGTCCCCATGTCAGACAGTGTGTCTATATCCCCATGTCAGACAGTGTGTCTATATCCCCATGTCAGACAGTGTGTCTATGTCCCCATGTCAGACAGTGTGTCCCCATGTCAGACAGTGTGTCCCCATGTCAGACAGTGTGTCTATATCCCCATGTCAGACAGTGTGTCCCCATGTCAGACAGTGTGTCTATATCCCCATGTCAGACAGTGTGTCCCCATGTGTGTCCCCAGTGTGTCCCCACAGTGTGTCCCCATGTCAGACAGTGTGTCTATATCCCCATGTCAGACAGTGTGTCTATATCCCCATGTCAGACAGTGTGTCTATGTCCCCATGTCAGACAGTATGTCTATATCCCCATGTCAGACAGTGTGTCTATGTCCCCATGTCAGACAGTATGTCTATATCCCCATGTCAGACAGTGTGTCTATGTCCCCATGTCAGACAGTATGTCTATATCCCCATGTCAGACAGTGTGTCCCCATGTCAGACAGTGTGTCCCCATGTCAGACAGTGTGTCTATGTCCCCATGTCAGACAGTGTGTCCCCATGTCAGACAGTGTGTCTATGTCCCCATGTCAGACAGTGTGTCTATATCCCCATGTCAGACAGTGTGTCCCCATGTCAGACAGTGTGTCCCCATGTCAGACAGTGTGTCTATATCCCCATGTCAGACAGTATGTCCCCATATCAGACAGTGTGTCCCCATGTCAGACAGTGTGTCTATGTCCCCATGTCAGACAGTGTGTCCATGTCCCCATGTCAGACAGTATGTCCCCATATCAGACAGTGTGTCTATGTCCCCATATCAGACAGTATGTCCATGTCCCCATGTCAGACAGTGTGTCCCCATGTCAGACAGTGTGTCCCCATGTCAGACAGTGTGTCTATGTCCCCATGTCAGACAGTGTGTCCCCATGTCAGACAGTGTGTCTATGTCCCCATGTCAGACAGTGTGTCTATATCCCCATGTCAGACAGTGTGTCCCCATGTCAGACAGTGTGTCCCCATGTCAGACAGTGTGTCTATATCCCCATGTCAGACAGTATGTCCCCATATCAGACAGTGTGTCCCCATGTCAGACAGTGTGTCTATGTCCCCATGTCAGACAGTGTGTCCATGTCCCCATGTCAGACAGTATGTCCCCATATCAGACAGTGTGTCTATGTCCCCATATCAGACAGTATGTCTATGTCCCCATGTCAGACAGTGTGTCTATGTCCCCATGTCAGACAGTGTGTCCCCATGTCAGACAGTGTGTCCCCATGTCAGACAGTGTGTCCCCATGTCAGACAGTGTGTCTATGTCCCCATGTCAGACAGTGTGTCCCCATGTCAGACAGTGTGTCTATATCCCCATGTCAGACAGTGTGTCTATATCCCCATGTCAGACAGTGTGTCTATGTCCCCATGTCAGACAGTATGTCCCCATGTCAGACAGTATGTCTATGTCCCCATGTCAGACAGTGTGTCCCCATGTCAGACAGTGTGTCTATATCCCCATGTCAGACAGTATGTCCCCATGTCAGACAGTGTGTCTATGTCCCCATGTCAGACAGTATGTCTATGTCTCCATGTCAGACAGTGTGTCTATGTCCCCATGTCAGACAGTGTGTCTATGTCCCCATGTCAGACAGTGTGTCTATATCCCCATGTCAGACAGTGTGTCTATGTCCCCATGTCAGACAGTGTGTCTATGTCCCCATGTCAGACAGTGTGTCTATGTCCCCATGTCAGACAGTGTGTCTATGTCCCCATATCAGACAGTGTGTCCCCATGTCAGACAGTGTGTATATATCCCCATGTCAGACAGTGTGTCTATGTCCCCATGTCAGACAGTATGTCCCCATATCAGACAGTGTGTCCCCATGTCAGACAGTATGTCCCCATGTCAGACAGTATGTCCCCATGTCAGACAGTATGTCCCCATGTCAGACAGTGTGTCTATGTCCCCATATCAGACAGTGTGTCCCCATGTCAGACAGTATGTCCCCATGTCAGACAGTGTGTCTATGTCCCCATGTCAGACAGTGTGTCTATGTCCCCATGTCAGACAGTATGTCCCCATGTCAGACAGTATGTCTATGTCCCCATGTCAGACAGTGTGTCCCCATGTCAGACAGTGTGTCTATATCCCCATGTCAGACAGTATGTCCCCATGTCAGACAGTGTGTCTATGTCCCCATGTCAGACAGTGTGTCTATATCCCCATGTCAGACAGTATGTCCCCATATCAGACAGTGTGTCCCCATGTCAGACAGTGTGTCTATGTCCCCATGTCAGACAGTGTGTCCATGTCCCCATGTCAGACAGTATGTCCCCATATCAGACAGTGTGTCTATGTCCCCATATCAGACAGTATGTCTATGTCCCCATGTCAGACAGTGTGTCTATGTCCCCATGTCAGACAGTGTGTCCCCATGTCAGACAGTGTGTCCCCATGTCAGACAGTGTGTCCCCATGTCAGACAGTGTGTCTATGTCCCCATGTCAGACAGTGTGTCCCCATGTCAGACAGTGTGTCTATATCCCCATGTCAGACAGTGTGTCTATATCCCCATGTCAGACAGTGTGTCTATGTCCCCATGTCAGACAGTATGTCCCCATGTCAGACAGTATGTCTATGTCCCCATGTCAGACAGTGTGTCCCCATGTCAGACAGTGTGTCTATATCCCCATGTCAGACAGTATGTCCCCATATCAGACAGTGTGTCTATGTCCCCATATCAGACAGTATGTCTATGTCCCCATGTCAGACAGTGTGTCTATGTCCCCATGTCAGACAGTGTGTCCCCATGTCAGACAGTGTGTCCCCATGTCAGACAGTGTGTCTATGTCCCCATGTCAGACAGTGTGTCCCCATGTCAGACAGTGTGTCTATGTCCCCATGTCAGACAGTGTGTCCCCATATCAGACAGTGTGTCTATGTCCCCATGTCAGACAGTGTGTCTATGTCCCCATGTCAGACAGTGTGTCTATATCCCCATGTCAGACAGTGTGTCTATATCCCCATGTCAGACAGTGTGTCTATGTCCCCATGTCAGACAGTGTGTCCCCATGTCAGACAGTGTGTCTATATCCCCATGTCAGACAGTGTGTCCCCATGTCAGACAGTGTGTCTATATCCCCATGTCAGACAGTGTGTCCCCATGTGTGTCCCCAGTGTGTCCCCACAGTGTGTCCCCATGTCAGACAGTGTGTCTATATCCCCATGTCAGACAGTGTGTCTATATCCCCATGTCAGACAGTGTGTCTATGTCCCCATGTCAGACAGTATGTCTATATCCCCATGTCAGACAGTGTGTCTATGTCCCCATGTCAGACAGTATGTCTATATCCCCATGTCAGACAGTGTGTCTATGTCCCCATGTCAGACAGTATGTCTATATCCCCATGTCAGACAGTGTGTCCCCATGTCAGACAGTGTGTCCCCATGTCAGACAGTGTGTCTATGTCCCCATGTCAGACAGTGTGTCCCCATGTCAGACAGTGTGTCTATGTCCCCATGTCAGACAGTGTGTCTATATCCCCATGTCAGACAGTGTGTCCCCATGTCAGACAGTGTGTCCCCATGTCAGACAGTGTGTCTATATCCCCATGTCAGACAGTATGTCCCCATATCAGACAGTGTGTCCCCATGTCAGACAGTGTGTCTATGTCCCCATGTCAGACAGTGTGTCCATGTCCCCATGTCAGACAGTATGTCCCCATATCAGACAGTGTGTCTATATCCCCATATCAGACAGTATGTCCATGTCCCCATGTCAGACAGTGTGTCCCCATGTCAGACAGTGTGTCCCCATGTCAGACAGTGTGTCTATGTCCCCATGTCAGACAGTGTGTCCCCATGTCAGACAGTGTGTCTATGTCCCCATGTCAGACAGTGTGTCTATATCCCCATGTCAGACAGTGTGTCCCCATGTCAGACAGTGTGTCCCCATGTCAGACAGTGTGTCTATATCCCCATGTCAGACAGTATGTCCCCATGTCAGACAGTGTGTCCCCATGTCAGACAGTGTGTCTATGTCCCCATGTCAGACAGTGTGTCCATGTCCCCATGTCAGACAGTATGTCCCCATATCAGACAGTGTGTCTATGTCCCCATATCAGACAGTATGTCTATGTCCCCATGTCAGACAGTGTGTCTATGTCCCCATGTCAGACAGTGTGTCCCCATGTCAGACAGTGTGTCCCCATGTCAGACAGTGTGTCCCCATGTCAGACAGTGTGTCTATGTCCCCATGTCAGACAGTGTGTCCCCATGTCAGACAGTGTGTCTATATCCCCATGTCAGACAGTGTGTCTATATCCCCATGTCAGACAGTGTGTCTATGTCCCCATGTCAGACAGTATGTCCCCATGTCAGACAGTATGTCTATGTCCCCATGTCAGACAGTGTGTCCCCATGTCAGACAGTGTGTCTATATCCCCATGTCAGACAGTATGTCCCCATGTCAGACAGTGTGTCTATGTCCCCATGTCAGACAGTATGTCTATGTCTCCATGTCAGACAGTGTGTCTATGTCCCCATGTCAGACAGTGTGTCTATGTCCCCATGTCAGACAGTGTGTCTATATCCCCATGTCAGACAGTGTGTCTATGTCCCCATGTCAGACAGTGTGTCTATGTCCCCATGTCAGACAGTGTGTCTATGTCCCCATGTCAGACAGTGTGTCTATGTCCCCATATCAGACAGTGTGTCCCCATGTCAGACAGTGTGTATATATCCCCATGTCAGACAGTGTATCTATGTCCCCATGTCAGACAGTATGTCCCCATATCAGACAGTGTGTCCCCATGTCAGACAGTATGTCCCCATGTCAGACAGTATGTCCCCATGTCAGACAGTATGTCCCCATGTCAGACAGTGTGTCTATGTCCCCATATCAGACAGTGTGTCCCCATGTCAGACAGTATGTCCCCATGTCAGACAGTGTGTCTATGTCCCCATGTCAGACAGTGTGTCTATGTCCCCATGTCAGACAGTATGTCCCCATGTCAGACAGTATGTCTATGTCCCCATGTCAGACAGTGTGTCCCCATGTCAGACAGTGTGTCTATATCCCCATGTCAGACAGTATGTCCCCATGTCAGACAGTGTGTCTATGTCCCCATGTCAGACAGTATGTCCCCATGTCAGACAGTGTGTCTATATCCCCATGTCAGACAGTGTGTCTATATCCCCATGTCAGACAGTGTGTCTATATCCCCATGTCAGACAGTATGTCCCCATGTCAGACAGTGTGTCTATGTCCCCATGTCAGACAGTATGTCTATGTCTCCATGTCAGACAGTGTGTCTATGTCCCCATGTCAGACAGTGTGTCTATGTCCCCATGTCAGACAGTGTGTCTATATCCCCATGTCAGACAGTGTGTCTATGTCCCCATGTCAGACAGTATGTCCCCATGTCAGACAGTATGTCCCCATGTCAGACAGTGTGTCTATGTCCCCATATCAGACAGTGTGTCCCCATGTCAGACAGTATGTCCCCATGTCAGACAGTGTGTCTATGTCCCCATGTCAGACAGTATGTCCCCATGTCAGACAGTGTGTCCCCATGTCAGACAGTGTGTCTATGTCCCCATGTCAGACAGTATGTCCCCATGTCAGACAGTATGTCCCCATGTCAGACAGTGTGTCCCCATGTCAGACAGTATGTCCCCATGTCAGACAGTATGTCCCCATGTCAGACAGTGTGTCCCCATGTCAGACAGTGTGTCTATATCCCCATGTCAGACAGTATGTCTATGTCCCCATGTCAGACAGTGTGTCTATGTCCCCATGTCAGACAGTGTGTCTATGTCCCCATGTCAGACAGTATGTCTATGTCCCCATGTCAGACAGTATGTCTATGTCCCCATGTCAGACAGTATGTCTATGTCCCCATGTCAGACAGTGTGTCTATGTCCCCATGTCAGACAGTGTGTCTATATCCCCATGTCAGATAGTGTGTCTATGTCCCCATGTCAGATAGTGTGTCTATGTCCCCATGTCAGACAGTATGTCCCCATATCAGACAGTATGTCCCCATGTCAGACAGTATGTCCCCATATCAGACAGTGTGTCTATGTCCCCATGTCAGACAGTATGTCCCCATATCAGACAGTGTGTCCCCATGTCAGACAGTATGTCCCCATATCAGACAGTGTGTCCCCATGTCAGACAGTATGTCCCCATATCAGACAGTGTGTCCCCATGTCAGACAGTATGTCCACATATCAGACAGTGTGTCCCCATGTCAGACAGTGTGTCTATATCCCCATGTCAGACAGTATGTCTATGTCCCCATGTCAGACAGTGTGTCTATATCCCCATGTCAGATAGTGTGTCTATGTCCCCATGTCAGATAGTGTGTCTATGTCCCCATGTCAGACAGTATGTCCCCATATCAGACAGTATGCCCCCATGTCAGACAGTATGTCCCCATATCAGACAGTGTGTCTATGTCCCCATGTCAGACAGTATGTCCCCATATCAGACAGTGTGTCCCCATGTCAGACAGTATGTCCCCATATCAGACAGTGTGTCCCCATGTCAGACAGTATGTCCCCATATCAGACAGTGTGTCCCCATGTCAGACAGTATGTCCCCATATCAGACAGTGTGTCCCCATGTCAGACAGTATGTCCCCATATCAGACAGTGTGTCCCCATGTCAGACAGTGTGTCTATATCCCCATGTCAGACAGTATGTCTATGTCCCCATGTCAGACAGTGTGTCTATGTCCCCATGTCAGACAGTGTGTCTATGTCCCCATGTCAGACAGTATGTCTATGTCCCCATGTCAGACAGTATGTCTATGTCCCCATGTCAGACAGTATGTCTATGTCCCCATGTCAGACAGTGTGTCCCCATGTCAGACAGTATGTCTATGTCCCCATGTCAGACAGTGTGTCCCCATGTCAGACAGTATGTCTATGTCCCCATGTCAGACAGTATGTCTATGTCCCCATGTCAGACAGTATGTCTATGTCCCCATGTCAGACAGTATGTCTATGTCCCCATGTCAGACAGTGTGTCCCCATGTCAGACAGTATGTCTATGTCCCCATGTCAGACAGTATGTCTATGTCCCCATGTCAGACAGTGTGTCTATGTCCCCCATATCCGCAGGGCAGCGACAGATCACAATGCTGACAACACTACAGCTGTTCTGAGAGAATGGCTGACAGTCATGCAACAGTTTTATCACTACGTGGAATGGAGGCCTATGGAGCATCCTACGTAGGTTTGAGTTGTGTTCAGCATTGTCATGTTTTCTTCTAGAAGTATGCATGCTTGCACGTGTGTGTGTGTGTGTGTGTGTGTTGACACAGTTGATTAGCTCTGAAAAACACTTGATTATCAGCTCATTTGTATGAACTCTGTATTAGCTTACCTGAACATCCAGACAGTAGTAGCAGTAGCCGACAGCTGAGCCTCAACTCACAATGTATTAGCTTACCTGAACATCCAGACAGTAGTAGCAGTAGCCGACAGCTGAGCCTCAACTCACAATGTATTAGCTTACCTGAACATCCAGACAGTAGTAGCAGTAGCCGACAGCTGAGCCTCAACTCACAATGTATTAGCTTACCTGAACATCCAGACAGTAGTAGCAGTAGCCGACAGCTGAGCCTCAACTCACAATGTATTAGCTTACCTGAACATCCAGACAGTAGTAGCAGTAGCCGACAGCTGAGCCTCAACTCACAATGTATTAGCTTACCTGAACATCCAGACAGTAGTAGCAGTAGCCGACAGCTGAGCCTCAACTCACAATGTATTAGCTTACCTGAACATCCAGACAGTAGTAGCAGTAGCCGACAGCTGAGCCTCAACTCACAATGTATTAGCTTACCTGAACATCCAGACAGTAGTAGCAGTAGCCGACAGCTGAGCCTCAACTCACAATGTATTAGCTTACCTGAACATCCAGACAGTAGTAGCAGTAGCCGACAGCTGATCCTCAACTCACAATGTATTAGCTTACCTGAACATCCAGACAGTAGTAGCAGTAGCCGACAGCTGAGCCTCAACTCACAATGTAACTTTAAAACACAGTGTGAATAGAAAAGAATTAAATAAATGTTTGGTGTTTACAGAGCCTGCTGACAACAGTACTACCTGACCTGAGGTCACCTCTCATTTTCTCTCTCTAAGTACCTCAAAGCAATGCAGGAATGATACTGTAGCATGCCTCTGCATGTGTGTGTGTGTGTGTGTGTGTGTGTGCGTCGGTTGGTGTGTGTGTGTGTCTCATTCTGACTCCCTCACAGGTCCTACCCAGGAGAGATGGGGCCTAAATACTGGAGCAACGGCAGATATGAATACCTGATGAAACTTAAACAGGCTGCTCTCAACTTCGCCAAGACACGCTGGGCTGACTACATACTGGTACAGTCACATGTCTACTCTATCCTCTGGCCTACAAGTAGATTCATATCTACTCTGTCCTCTGGCCTACAAGTAGCATCATATCTACTCTGTCCTCTTGCCTACAAGTAGCATCATATCTACTCTGTCCTCTTGGTTACAAATAGAATCATATCTACTCTGTCCTCTGGCCTACAAGTAGCATCATATCTTTTCTGTCCTCTGGCCTACAAATATCATCATATCTACTCTGTCCTCTGGCCTACAAATATCATCATATCTACTCTGTCCTCTGGCCTACAAATATCATCATATCTACTCTGTCCTCTGGCCTACAAATATCATCATATCTACTCTGTCCTCTAGCCTACAAATATCATCATATCTGTTCTGTCCTCTGGCCTACAAATATCATCATATCTGTTCTGTCCTCTGGCCTACAAATATCATCATATCTGTTCTGTCCTCTGGCCTACAAATATCATCATATCTGTTCTGTCCTCTGGCCTACAAGTAGCATCATATCTACTCTGTCCTCTGGCCTACAAGTAGCATCATATCTACTCTGTCCTCTGGCCTACAAGTAGCATCATATCTTCTCTGTCCTCTGGCTTACAAGTAGCATCATATCTTCTCTGTCCTCTGGCTTACAAGTAGCATCATATCTTCTCTGTCCTCTGGCCTACAAGTAGCATCATATCTGCTCTGTCCTCTGGCCTACAAATAGCATCATATCTACTCTGTACTCTGGCCTACAAGTAGTATCATAGCTTTTTTTCATTACCCACATACAGAGTGTGACCCTGCTATGGTTGTTACCAAAAAGATCAGTGTGCTTTGGTTTCCACCGCCTCACTAAACACACCGTGTCATCCGTTGACCATCTCTGTCTGTGCCCTTGATCTCCACTATATTATTATTATATAATATGATAATATATCATATTATTACATCTCTGTCTCCTCCAGTACGCTGACACAGACAACATCCTGACCAACCCAGAGACTCTGAACCTTCTGATAGCAGAGAACAAGTCTGTTGTGGCCCCCATGCTGGACTCTCAGGGAGCCTACTCCAACTACTGGTGCGGCATCACTCCCCAAGTAAGACAGTAAAGATCTGAGCCAGCACAGTGGGTTGTGGGTAGGCACGATTGTGTGAAATGGAAAGTTGGTTTGTATAAATGCGATTAAAGACCATATTGTTTTCATTTCAATCATTCATTTACATGGGGACAGATGCAATTAAAACATTGACACATTGAATGTACAAACAGTCAGATAGGTTGCGGCATCGCACCTTAGCTTATGCTAATTTCCAGTACCCTGTGTGTCTGTTCCCAGGGTTACTACCGGCGTACAGCTGAGTATTTCCCCACCAGACAGCGCCATCGGCTGGGCTGCTACCCGGTGCCCATGGTCCACTCTACCTTCCTGCTGGACATGAGGAAGACGGGTATGAAGAAGCTGGCCTTCCACCCTCCTCACCTGGACTACTCCTGGCCCTTCGATGACATCATCGTCTTCGCCTTCTCCTGCCGCGTCTCAGGTTGGGGTCTACAGTACAGCATGTACATTATAATGCACACACAGTCATGAACGCACGTGCACCCACACACACTTCGTCTAATAATGTGTAATCGCAAACATCCACATCCCTGCTGCTGGGGTGTAATCAATGTGTTCCTTGTGTAAAAGGCTAGATGATTACATGCACATGTTGCTGGCACGTCGAGGCCATGGAGACTGTTTAATAACAGAGTTTATTGTGCTGTGTGTTTCCAGAGGTGCAGATGTACCTGTGTAACAAGGTGAGGTATGGTTACCTGAACGTCCCAGCCAAGCCTCACCACACCATAGAGGACGACAGCATCAGCTTTAGTCATCTCATCCTGGAGGCCACCAGTAAGAAACCTTATTTGGTCGTTTTTTACATCATTCTAAAGTTATTTAAGAGTCGGTGTCTAACAGTAATAGATGTGTAATAACTAGGTAATAACGGTAAAAATACCACGTCTCTATGTTCTTCCCCCAGTCGATGGCCCCCCCATGGCCCCCTCTAAATACGTGAGCCTCTTCCCCAAACAGAGAGACCTCATGGGCTTCGATGAGGTGAGACAAAGGCCAGGAGCCCAAACTCCTCATCACATACCTGAATAGATGAAATAAGTAGCAGTGGCTTGGAACACTGCTGTAGACTATTTACATCAAATTACATTTTATTTGTCACACGCGCGAAAACAGGTATAGACCTTACCGTGAAGTATAGACCTTACCGTGAAGTATAGACCTTACCGTGAAGTATAGACCTTACCGTGAAGTATAGACCTTACCGTGAAGTATAGACCTTACCGTGAAGTATAGACCTTACCGTGAAGTAGACCTTACCGTGAAGTATAGACCTTACCGTGAAGTATAGACCTTACCGTGAAGTATAGACCTTACCGTGAAGTATAGACCTTACCGTGAAGTATAGACCTTACCGTGAAGTATAGACCTTACCGTGAAGTATAGACCTTACCGTGAAGTGATTACTTACGAGCCCTTTACCAATAATGCAGTTTAAAAAAATAGAGTTAGTAAAATATTTACTAAATAAACTCAAGTAAAAAATGTAATAAGTAGTTACATAATAAAATAACAATAATTTGGATATATACAGCGGGTACCGGTACCGAGTCAATGTGCGGGGGTACAGGTTAGTTGGGATAATTTGTACATGTACAGTAGGTAGGGGTAAAATGACTATACATAGATGATGCCCGACGGGGTGTGGTATACGGTCTGATATACCACGGCTGTCAGCCAATCAGCATTCAGTGCTCGAACCACCCAGTTTATAATGGTAGTATGATCTCTCACACTCAATATAAGATAAGATATACTTTATTAGTTCATACAGGATAGACATTTGTCTTCTACTTTTGACCCAAACCCTCTGATATACACACACAATCTATGGATCACTGTGTCTCTGAGTTGACCCCTGACCTCTGACCCTGGCTGTCCCGTGTTGTAGGTGTACCTGATCAACCTGCGTCGTCGTCAGGACCGTAGAGACAGGATGCTGTATTCTCTCAATGAGCTGGAGATAGATGTCAAGGTGGTGGACGCCATCGATGGAGGGTGAGAATTAGCCTGCGAATCCTGACTCAATTATGCTACGTTTCACTAAACAGAGTTGAATTCAGTCTGGATATCCAGGCTAGGTGAGGATACAAAGCTTGGCATAGCTGTGGCTCTGAGGGAGGTTTAGAGAGAGTTGGAGACTATGATGTCTGTGTGTGTCCTGCAGAGCTCTGAACAGCAGTGATATAAAGATTCTGGGAGTGGACATACTGCCTGGTTACTATGACCCGTTCTCTCGCCGTACCCTGACAAAAGGAGAGGTGGGATGCTTCCTGAGTCATTACTACATCTGGAAGGAGGTGAGGAGCACAGACACACACACAGACACGGACACACATACAGACTCGGACACACACACACACACACACACACACACACACACACACAGACTAGGACACACACACACAGACTAGGACACACACACACATCTTGGGACATGTGACCTGGAGGGCCATGTCAGTAGGAGCTTAATTGGCTCGTTCATAATGCCTCTGTGGTCTATGATTAGAGCTAATTTAAACTACATGTTCCACCCCTCTCAGATGGTAGACCAGCAGATGGACAAGGCGCTGATCTTCGAGGATGACGTGCGTTTCCAGGCCAACTTCAAGCGGCGCGTACTTCGTCTGATGGAGGAGGTGGAGATGGTGGAACTGGACTGGGACATCATGTGAGTCACTGTCACAAACGGTCACCCTGACCAGATGACTACTGCCTACCCGTGTTGCCATGAAGAGGAAAGGGCCTAGCTGCCCTGGACTCATTTTGTATGATAAACTAATCTGGGTGAGGAGTTAGGGAGGAGGAGGGGGAGAATGAGGAGGAGGGGGGGGAGGAGGAAGGAGACGGAGGAGGGGGAGGAGGAGAAGGTGGAGGAGGGGAGGAGGAGAAGGTGGAGGAGAGGAGGAGGAGGAGGTGGAGGAGGAGGGGGAGGAAGAGAAGGAGACGGAGGAGTAGGTGGAAGAGGATGGGGGAGGAGGAGAAGGAGACGGAGGAGGGGAGGAGGAGAAGGTGGAGGAGGGGGAGGAGGAGAAGGTGGAGGAGAGGAGGAGGAGGAGGAGGTGGAGGAGGAGGGGGGAGGAAGAGAAGGAGACGGAGGAGTAGGTGGAAGAGGATGGGGGAGGAGGAGAAGGTGAAGGAGAAGGGAGAGTATAGTAGGGTCGGGGAGGCTATTTCAAGAGCATTATTCCACAGATATTGTACAACATGTAAAGTCGTACTGGGTGGGGTCTGAATGACTAACCGTGTCTCTCTCTCTCCCTCCCCTGTCCACTACTCTGACTGACTAACCCTGTCTCTCTCCCTCCCCTGTCCACTACTCTGACTGACTAACCCTGTCTCTCTCCCTCCCCTGTCCACTACTCTGACTGACTAACTCTGTCTCTCTCCCTCCCCTGTCCACTACTCTGACTGACTAACTCTGTCTCTCTCTCTCCCCTGTCCACTACTCTGAATGACTAACCCTGTCTCTCTCTCTCCCTCCCCTGTCCACTACTCTGAATGACTAACCCTGTCTCTCTCCCTCCCCTGTCCACTACTCTGACTGACTAACTCTGTCTCTCTCTCTCCCCTGTCCACTACTCTGACTGACTAACTCTGTCTCTCTCTCTCCCTCCCCTGTCCACTACTCTGACTGACTAACCCTGTCTCTCTCCCTCCCCTGTCCACTACTCTGACTGACTAACCCTGTCTCTCTCTCCTCCCTGTCCACTACTCTGACTGACTAACCCTGTCTCTCTCCCTCCCCTGTCCACTACTCTGACTGACTAACCCTGTCTCTCTCTCTCCCTCCCCTGTCCACTACTCTGACTGACTAACCCTGTCTCTCTCCCTCCCCTGTCCACTACTCTGACTGACTAACCCTGTCTCTCTCCCTCCCCTGTTCACTACTCTGACTGACTAACCCTGTCTCTCTCCCTCCCCTGTCCACTATTCTGACTGACTAACCCTGTCTCTCTCCCTCCCCTGTCCACTACTCTGACTGACTAACCCTGTCTCTATCTCTCCCCTGTCCACTACTCTGACTGACTAACCCTGTCTCTCTCCCTCCCCTGTCCACTACTCTGACTGACTAACCCTGTCTCTCTCCCTCCCCTGTCCACTACTCTGACTGACTAACCCTGTCTCTCTCCCTCCCCTGTCCACTACTCTGACTGACCCTGTCTCTCTCTCTCCCCTGTCCACTACTCTGACTGACTAACCCTGTCTCTCTCCCTCCCCTGTCCACTACTCTGACTGACTAACCCTGTCTCTCTCCCTCCCCCTGTCCACTACTCTGACTGACTAACCCTGTCTCTCTCCCTCCCCCTGTCCACTACTCTGACTGACTAACCCTGTCTCTCTCTCCCCCCTGTCTACTCTGACTAACCCTCTCCCCCTCCTGTCCACTACTCTGACTGACTAACCCTGTCTCTCTCTCTCCCCTGTCCACTACTCTGACTGACTAACCCTGTCTCTCTCTCCCTCCCCTGTCCACTACTCTGACTGACTAACCCTGTCTGTCTCTCTGACTGACTCTCCTGTCCACTACTCTGACTGACTAACCCTGTCTCTCTCCCTCCCCTGTCCACTACTCTGACTGACTAACCCTGTCTCTCTCCCTCCCTGTCCACTACTCTGACTGACTAACCCTGTCTCTCTCTCCCTCCCTGTCCACTACTAACCTGTCTCTCTCCCCTCCCCTGTCCACTACTCTGACTGACTAACCCTGTCTCTCTCCCTCCCTGTCCACTACTCTGACTGACCCCTGTCTCTCTCCCTCCCCTGTCCACTACTGACTAACCCTGACTAACCCTGTCTCTCTCTTCCCCTGTCCACTACTCTGACTGACTAACCCTGTCTCTCTCTCTCTCCTGTCCACTACTCTGACTGACTAACCCTGTCTCTCTCCCTCCCCTGTCCACTACTCTGACTGACTAACCCTGTCTCTCTCCTCCCCTGTCCACTACTCTGACTGACTAACCCTGTCTCTCTCTCCTCCCCTGTCCACTACTCTGACTGACTAACCCTGTCTCTCTCTCTCCCCTGTCCACTACTCTGACTGACTAACCCTGTCTCTCTCTCTCCCCTGTCCACTACTCTGACTGACTAACCCTGTCTCTCTCCCTCCCCTGTCCACTACTCTGACTGACTAACCCTGTCTCTCTCCCTCCCCTGTCCACTACTCTGACTGACTAACCCTGTCTCTCTCCCTCCCTGTCCACTACTCTGACTGACTAACCCTGTCTCTCTCCCTCCCCTGTCCACTACTCTGACTGACTAACCCTGTCTCTCTCCCTCCCCTGTCCACTACTCTGACTGACTAACCCTGTCTCTCTCTCTCCCCCCCTGTCCACTACTCTGACTGACTGACCCTGTCTCTCCTCTCCCCTGTCCACTCTCTGACTGACCTCCCCTCTCCCCTGTCCACTACTCTGACTGACTAACCCTGTCTCTCTCCTCCCTGTCCACTACTCTGACTGACTAACCCTGTCTCTCTCCCTCCCCTGTCCACTACTCTGACTGACTAACCCTGTCTCTCTCCCTCCCCTGTCCACTACTCTGACTGACTAACCCTGTCTCTCTCCCTCCCTGTCCACTACTCTGACTGACTAACCCTGTCTCTCTCTCCCTCCCTGTCCACTACTCTGACTGACTAACCCTGTCTCTCTCTCCCTCCCTGTCCACTACTCTGACTGACTAACCCTGTCTCTCTCCCTCCCTGTCCACTACTCTGACTGACTAACCCTGTCTCTCTCCCTCCCCTGTCCACTACTCTGACTGACTAACCCTGTCTCTCTCCCTCCCCCTGTCCACTACTCTGACTGACTAACCCTGTCTCTCTCCCTCCCTGTCCACTACTCTGACTGACTAACCCTGTCTCTCTCCCTCCCCTGTCCACTACTCTGACTGACTAACCCTGTCTCTCTCTCCTCCCCTGTCCACTACTCTGACTGACTAACCCTGTCTCTCTCCTCTCCCTGTCCACTACTCTGACTGACTAACCCTGTCTCTCTCCCTCCCTGTCCACTACTCTGACTGACTAACCCTGTCTCTCTCCCTCCCCTGTCCACTACTCTGACTGACTAACCTGTCTCTCTCCCTCCCTGTCCACTACTCTGACTGACTAACCCTGTCTCTCTCTCCCCTGTCCACTACTCTGACTGACTAACCCTGTCTCTCTCCTCCCCTGTCCACTACTCTGACTAACTAACCCTGTCTCTCTCTCCCTCCCCTGTCCACTACTCTGACTGACTAACCCTGTCTCTCTCCCTCCCTGTCCACTACTCTGACTGACTAACCCTGTCTCTCTCCTCCCTGTCCACTACTCTGACTGACTAACCCTGTCTCTCTCCCTCCCTGTCCACTACTCTGACTGACTAACCCTGTCTCTCTCCCTCCCCTGTCCACTACTCTGACTGACTAACCCTGTCTCTCTCCCTCCCCCTGTCCACTACTCTGACTGACCCTGTCTCTCTCTCTCCCCTGTCCACTACTCTGACTGACTAACCCTGTCTCTCTCCCTCCCTGTCCACTACTCTGACTGACTAACCCTGTCTCTCTCCCTCCCCTGTCCACTACTCTGACTGACTAACCCTGTCTCTCTCCCTCCCCTGTCCACTACTCTGACTGACTAACCCTGTCTCTCTCCTCCCCTGTCCACTACTCTGACTGACTAACCCTGTCTCTCTCCCTCCCCCTGTCCACTACTCTGACTGACTAACCCTGTCTCTCTCCCTCCCCTGTCCACTACTCTGACTGACTAACCCTGTCTCTCTCCCTCCCCTGTCCACTACTCTGACTGACTAACCCTGTCTCTCTCTCCCCTGTCCACTACTCTGACTGACTAACCCTGTCTCTCTCCTCCCTGTCCACTACTCTGACTGACCCCTGTCTCTCTCTCTCCCTGTCCACTACTCTGACTGACTAACCCTGTCTCTCTCCCTCCCCTGTCCACTACTCTGACTGACTAACCCTGTCTCTCTCCTCCCCTGTCCACTACTCTGACTGACTAACCCTGTCTCTCTCCTCCCTCCCTACTCTGACTGTCCACCCTCTGACTGACTAACCCTGTCTCTCTCCTCCCCCCTGTCCACTACTCTGACTGACTAACCCTGTCTCTCTCCCTCCCTGTCCACTACTCTGACTGACTAACCCTGTCTCTCTCCTCTCCCTGTCCACTACTCTGACTGACTAACCCTGTCTCTCTCCCTCCCCTGTCCACTACTCTGACTGACTAACCCTGTCTCTCTCTCTCCCCTGTCCACTACTCTGACTGACTAACCCTGTCTCTCTCCCTCCCCTGTCCACTACTCTGACTGACTAACCCTGTCTCTCTCCCTCCCCTGTCCACTACTCTGACTGACTAACCCTGTCTCTCTCCTCCCTGTCCACTACTCTGACTGACCCTGTCTCTCTCCCTCCCCTGTCCACTACTCTGACTGACTAACCCTGTCTCTCTCCCTCCCCTGTCCACTACTCTGACTGACTAACCCTGTCTCTCTCTCCCCTGTCCACTACTCTGACTGACTAACCCTGTCTCTCTCTCTCCTGTCCACTACTTCTGACTGACTAACCCTCTCTCCCCCTGTCCACTACTCTGACTGACTAACCCTGTCTCTCTCCCTCCCCTGTCCACTACTCTGACTGACTAACCCTGTCTCTCTCTCTCTCCCCTGTCCACTACTCTGACTGACTAACCCTGTCTCTCTCCCTCCCCTGTCCACTACTCTGACTGACTAACCCTGTCTCTCTCCTTCCCCTGTTCACTACTCTGACTGACTAACCCTGTCTCTCTCCCTCCCCTGTCCACTACTCTGACTGACTAACCCTGTCTCTCTCCTCTCCCTGTCCACTACTCTGACTGACTAACCCTGTCTCTCTCCCTCCCCTGTCCACTACTCTGACTGACTAACCCTGTCTCTCTCCTCCCCTGTCCACTACTCTGACTGACTAACCCTGTCTCTCTCCCCCCTGTCCACTACTCTGACTGACTAACCCTGTCTCTCTCTCCCCTGTCCACTACTCTGACTGACTAACCCTGTCTCTCTCCCTCCCCTGTCCACTACTCTGACTGACTAACCCTGTCTCTCTCCCTCCCCTGTCCACTACTCTGACTGACTAACCCTGTCTCTCTCCCTCCCCTGTCCACTACTCTGACTGACTAACCCTGTCTCTCTCCCTCCTGTCCACTACTCTGACTGACTAACCCTGTCTCTCTCCCTCCCTGTCCACTACTCTGACTGACTAACCCTGTCTCTCTCCCTCCCCTGTCCACTACTCTGACTGACCCTGTCTCTCTCTCTCCCCTGTCCACTACTCTGACTGACTAACCCTGTCTCTCTCCCTCCCCTGTCCACTACTCTGACTGACTAACCCTGTCTCTCTCCTCCCCTGTCCACTACTCTGACTGACTAACCCTGTCTCTCTCCCTCCCCTGTCCACTACTCTGACTGACTAACCCTGTCTCTCTCCCTCCCCTGTCCACTACTCTGACTGACTAACCTGTCTCTCTCTCCCTCCCCTGTCCACTACTCTGACTGACTAACCCTGTCTCTCTCCCTCCCCTGTCCACTACTCTGACTGACTAACCCTGTCTCTCTCCCTCCCCTGTCCACTACTCTGACTGACTAACCCTGTCTCTCTCCCTCCCTGTCCACTACTCTGACTGACTAACCCTGTCTCTCTCCCTCCCCTGTCCACTACTCTGACTGACTAACCCTGTCTCTCTCCCTCCCCTGTCCACTACTCTGACTGACTAACCTGTCTCTCTCCTCCCCTGTCCACTACTCTGACTGACTAACCCTGTCTCTCTCCCTCCCTGTCCACTACTCTGACTGACTAACCCTGTCTCTCTCCCTCCCCTGTCCACTACTCTGACTGACTAACCCTGTCTCTCTCCTCCCTGTCCACTACTCTGACTGACTAACCCTGTCTCTCTCTCCCCTGTCCACTACTCTGACTGACTAACCCTGTCTCTCTCCCTCCCCTGTCCACTACTCTGACTGACTAACCCTGTCTCTCTCTCCCCCCCTGTCCACTACTCTGACTGACTAACCCTGTCTCTCTCCCTCCCCTGTCCACTACTCTGACTGACTAACCCTGTCTCTCTCCCTCCCCTGTCCACTACTGACTGACTAACCTGTCTCTCTCCTCCCTGTCCACTACTCTGACTGACCCTGTCTCTCTCTCTCCCCTGTCCACTACTCTGACTGACTAACCCTGTCTCTCTCCCTCCCCTGTCCACTACTCTGACTGACTAACCCTGTCTCTCTCTCTCCCCTGTCCACTACTCTGACTGACTAACCCTGTCTCTCTCCCTCCCCCTGTCCACTACTCTGACTGACTAACCCTGTCTCTCTCCCTCCCCTGTCCACTACTCTGACTGACTAACCCTGTCTCTCTCCCTCCCTCCCCTGTCCACTACTCTGACTGACTAACCCTGTCTCTCTCCCTCCCTGTCCACTACTCTGACTGACTAACCCTGTCTCTCTGACTCTAACCCTCCCCTGTCCACTACTCTGACTGACTAACCCTGTCTCTCTCCCTCCCTGTCCACTACTCTGACCCCTGTCTCTCTCTCTCCCCTGTCCACTACTCTGACTGACTAACCCTGTCTCTCTCCCTCCCCTGTCCACTACTCTGACTGACTAACCCTGTCTCTCTCCCTCCCCTGTCCACTACTCTGACTGACTAACCCTGTCTCTCTCCTTCCCCTGTCCACTACTCTGACTGACTAACCCTGTCTCTCTCCTCTCCCTGTCCACTACTCTGACTGACTAACCCTGTCTCTCTCCCTCCCTGTCCACTACTCTGACTGACTAACCCTGTCTCTCTCCCTCTCCCTGTCCACTACTCTGACTGACTAACCCTGTCTCTCTCTCTCCCCTGTCCACTACTCTGACTGACTAACCCTGTCTCTCTCCCTCCCTGTCCACTACTCTGACTGACTAACCCTGTCTCTCTCCCTCCCCTGTCCACTACTCTGACTGACTAACCTGTCTCTCTCTCTCCCCTGTCCACTACTCTGACTGACTAACCCTGTCTCTCTCCCTCCCTGTCCACTACTCTGACTGACTAACCCTGTCTCTCTCTCTCCCCTGTCCACTACTCTGACTGACTAACCCTGTCTCTCTCCTCCCCTGTCCACTACTCTGACTGACTAACCCTGTCTCTCTCCCTCCCCTGTCCACTACTCTGACTGACTAACCCTGTCTCTCTCCCTCCCTGTCCACTACTCTGACTGACTAACCCTGTCTCTCTCCCTCCCCTGTCCACTACTCTGACTGACTAACCCTGTCTCTCTCCCCCCCCTGTCCACTACTCTGACTGACCCTGTCTCTCTCTCTCCCCTGTCCACTACTCTGACTGACTAACCCTGTCTCTCTCCCTCCCCTGTCCACTACTCTGACTGACTAACCCTGTCTCTCTCCCTCCCCTGTCCACTACTCTGACTGACTAACCCTGTCTCTCTCCCTCCCTGTCCACTACTCTGACTGACTAACCCTGTCTCTCTCCCTCCCCTGTCCACTACTCTGACTGACCCCTGTCTCTCTCCCTCCCCTGTCCACTACTCTGACTGACTAACCCTGTCTCTCTCCCTCCCCCCTGTCCACTACTCTGACTGACTAACCCTGTCTCTCTCCTCCCCTGTCCACTACTCTGACTGACTAACCCTGTCTCTCTCCCTCCCCTGTCCACTACTCTGACTGACTAACCCTGTCTCTCTCTCCCCCCTGTCCACTACTCTGACTGACTAACCCTGTCTCTCTCCCTCCCCTGTCCACTACTCTGACTGACTAACCCTGTCTCTCTCCCTCCCCTGTCCACTACTCTGACTGACTAACCCTGTCTCTCTCCCTCCCCTGTCCACTACTCTGACTGACTAACCCTGTCTCTCTCCTCCCCCTGTCCACTACTCTGACTGACTAACCCTGTCTCTCTCCTCCCTGTCCACTACTCTGACTGACTAACCCTGTCTCTCTCTCTCCCCTGTCCACTACTCTGACTGACTAACCCTGTCTCTCTCCTCCCCTGTCCACTACTCTGACTGACCCCTGTCTCTCTCTCCCTGTCCACTACTCTGACTGACTAACCCTGTCTCTCTCCCTCCCCTGTCCACTACTCTGACTGACTAACCCTGTCTCTCTCTCCCCTGTCCACTACTCTGACTGACTAACCCTGTCTCTCTCCCTCCCCTGTCCACTACTCTGACTGACTAACCCTGTCTCTCTCCCTCCCCTGTCCACTACTCTGACTGACTAACCCTGTCTCTCTCCCTCCCCTGTCCACTACTCTGACTGACTAACCCTGTCTCTCTCCTCCCCTGTCCACTACTCTGACTGACTAACCCTGTCTCTCTCCCTCCCCTGTCCACTACTCTGACTGACTAACCCTGTCTCTCTCCCTCCCCTGTCCACTACTCTGACTGACTAACCCTGTCTCTCTCCCTCCCCTGTCCACTACTCTGACTGACTAACCCTGTCTCTCTCCCTCCCCTGTCCACTACTCTGACTGACTAACCCTGTCTCTCTCTCTCCCTGTCCACTACTCTGACTGACTAACCCTGTCTCTCTCCCTCCCCTGTCCACTACTCTGACTGACTAACCCTGTCTCTCTCTCCCTCCCTGTCCACTACTCTGACTGACTAACCCTGTCTCTCCCCTCTCTCCTCCCTCCCCCTGTCCACTACTCTGACTGACTAACCCTGTCTCTCTCCCCTGTCCACTACTCCTCTCTCCTCCCCTGTCCACTACTCTGACTGACTAACCCTGTCTCTCTCTGACCCCTCCCCCCCTGTCCACTACTCTGACTGACTAACCCTGTCTCTCTCCCTCCCCTGTCCACTACTCTGACTGACTAACCCTGTCTCTCTCCCTCCCTGTCCACTACTCTGACTGACTAACCCTGTCTCTCTCTCCCCTGTCCACTACTCTGACTGACTAACCCTGTCTCTCTCCTCCCCTGTCCACTACTCTGACTGACTAACCCTGTCTCTCTCCCTCCCCTGTCCACTACTCTGACTGACTAACCCTGTCTCTCTCCCTCCCCTGTCCACTACTCTGACTGACTAACCCTGTCTCTCTCCCTCCCCTGTCCACTACTCTGACTGACTAACCCTGTCTCTCTCCCTCCCCTGTCCACTACTCTGACTGACTAACCCTCCCTCCCCTGTCCACTCTCTGACTCCCTCTCCCCTCCCCTGTCCACTACTCTGACTGACTAACCCTGTCTCTCTCCCTCCCCTGTCCACTACTCTGACTGACTAACCCTGTCTCTCTCCTCCCCTGTCCACTACTCTGACTGACTAACCCTGTCTCTCTCTCTCCCTGTCCACTACTCTGACTGACTAACCCTGTCTCTCTCCCCTCCCCTGTCCACTACTCTGACTGACTAACCCTGTCTCTCTCCCTCCCCTGTCCACTACTCTGACTGACTAACCCTGTCTCTCTCCCTCCCCTGTCCACTACTCTGACTGACTAACCCTGTCTCTCTCCCTCCCCTGTCCACTACTCTGACTGACTAACCCTGTCTCTCTCCCCCCTGTCCACTACTCTGACTGACTAACCCTGTCTCTCTCCCTCCCCCTGTCCACTACTCTGACTGACTAACCCTGTCTCTCTCTCCCCCTGTCCACTACTCTGACTGACTAACCCTGTCTCTCTCCCTCCCTGTCCACTACTCTGACTGACTAACCCTGTCTCTCTCCCTCCCCTGTCCACTACTCTGACTGACTAACCCTGTCTCTCTCCCTCCCCTGTCCACTACTCTGACTGACTAACCCTGTCTCTCTCCCTCCCTGTCCACTACTCTGACTGACTAACCCTGTCTCTCTCCTCCCTGTCCACTACTGACTGACTCCCTGTCTCTGTCCACTACTCTGACTGACTAACCCTGTCTCTCTCCCCCCTGTCCACTACTCTGACTGACTAACCCTGTCTCTCTCCCTCCCCTGTCCACTACTCTGACTGACTAACCCTGTCTCTCTCCCTCCCCTGTCCACTACTCTGACTGACTAACCCTGTCTCTCTCTCTCTCTCTCCCCTGTCCACTACTCTGACTGACTAACCCTGTCTCCTCCCTCCCCTGTCCACTACTCTGACTGACTAACCCTGTCTCTCTCCCTCCCCTGTCCACTACTCTGACTGACTAACCCTGTCTCTCTCCCTCCCCTGTCCACTACTCTGACTGACTAACCCTGTCTCTCTCCCTCCCCTGTCCACTACTCTGACTGACTAACCCTGTCTCTCTCCCTCCCCCTGTCCACTACTCTGACTGACTAACCCTGTCTCTCTCTCTCTCCCTGTCCACTACTCTGACTGACTAACCCTGTCTCTCTCTCTCTCCCCTGTCCACTACTCTGACTAACCCTGTCTCTCTCTCTCCCCTGTCCACTACTCTGACTGACTAACCCTGTCTCTCTCCTCCCCTGTCCACTACTCTGACTGACTAACCCTGTCTCTCTCCCTCCCCTGTCCACTACTCTGACTGACTAACCCTGTCTCTCTCCCTCCCCTGTCCACTACTCTGACTGACTAACCCTGTCTCTCTCCCTCCCCTGTCCACTACTCTGACTGACTAACCCTGTCTCTCTCCCTCCCCTGTCCACTACTCTGACTGACTAACCCTGTCTCTCTCCCTCCCCTGTCCACTACTCTGACTGACTAACCCTGTCTCTCCCCTCCCCTGTCCACTACTCTGACTGACTAACCCTGTCTCTCTCCTCCCCTGTCCACTACTCTGACTGACTAACCTGTCTCTCTCTCCCCCTGTCCACTACTCTGACTGACTAACCCTGTCTCTCTCCCTCCCCTGTCCACTACTCTGACTGACTAACCCTGTCTCTCTCCCTCCCCTGTCCACTACTCTGACTGACTAACCCTGTCTCTCTCCTCTCCCTGTCCACTACTCTGACTGACTAACCCTGTCTCTCTCTCCTCCCTGTCCACTACTCTGACTGACTAACCCTGTCTCTCTCCCTCCCCTGTCCACTACTCTGACTGACTAACCCTGTCTCTCTCCCTCCCCTGTCCACTACTCTGACTGACTAACCCTGTCTCTCTCTCTCCCCTGTCCACTACTCTGACTGACTAACCCTGTCTCTCTCCCTCCCCTGTCCACTACTCTGACTGACTAACCCTGTCTCTCTCTCTCCCCTGTCCACTACTCTGACTGACTAACCCTGTCTCTCTCTCTCCCCTGTCCACTACTCTGACTGACTAACCCTGTCTCTCTCCCTCCCCTGTCCACTACTCTGACTGACTAACCCTGTCTCTCTCCCTCCCTGTCCACTACTCTGACTGACTAACCCTGTCTCTCTCCTCTCCCTGTCCACTACTCTGACTGACTAACCCTGTCTCTCTCCCTCCCCTGTCCACTACTCTGACTGACTAACCCTGTCTCTCTCCCTCCCTGTCCACTACTCTGACTGACTAACCCTGTCTCTCTCCCTCCCCTGTCCACTACTCTGACTGACTAACCCTGTCTCTCTCCCTCCCCTGTCCACTACTCTGACTGACTAACCCTGTCTCTCTCCCTCCCCTGTCCACTACTCTGACTGACTAACCCTGTCTCTCTCCCTCCCCTGTCCACTACTCTGACTGACTAACCCTGTCTCTCTCTCTCTCTCTCCCCTGTCCACTACTCTGACTGACTAACCCTGTCTCTCTCTCTCCCCTGTCCACTACTCTGACTGACTAACCCTGTCTCTCTCCCTCCCCTGTCCACTACTCTGACTGACTAACCCTGTCTCTCTCCCTCCCCTGTCCACTACTCTGACTGACTAACCCTGTCTCTCTCTCTCTCCCCTGTCCACTACTCTGACTAACCCTGTCTCTCTCTCCCCTGTCCACTACTCTGACTGACTAACCCTGTCTCTCTCCTCCCTGTCCACTACTCTGACTGACTAACCCTGTCTCTCTCCCTCCCCTGTCCACTACTCTGACTGACTAACCCTGTCTCTCTCCCTCCCCTGTCCACTACTCTGACTGACTAACCCTGTCTCTCTCCCTCCCCTGTCCACTACTCTGACTGACCCTGTCTCTCTCTCTCCCCTGTCCACTACTCTGACTGACTAACCCTGTCTCTCTCCCTCCCCTGTCCACTACTCTGACTGACTAACCCTGTCTCTCTCCCTCCCCTGTCCACTACTCTGACTGACTAACCCTGTCTCTCTCTCTCTCTCCCCTGTCCACTACTCTGACTAACTAACCCTGTCTCTCTCTCCCTCCCCTGTCCACTACTCTGACTGACTAACCCTGTCTCTCTCCCTCCCCTGTCCACTACTCTGACTGACTAACCCTGTCTCTCTCTCCCCTGTCCACTACTCTGACTGACTAACCCTGTCTCTCTCCCTCCCCTGTCCACTACTCTGACTGACTAACCCTGTCTCTCTCCCTCCCCTGTCCACTACTCTGACTGACTAACCCTGTCTCTCTCCCTCCCCTGTCCACTACTCTGACTGACTAACCCTGTCTCTCTCCCTCCCCTGTCCACTACTCTGACTGACTAACCCTGTCTCTCTCCCTCCCTGTCCACTACTCTGACTGACTAACCCTGTCCACTACTCTAACCCTCTCTCTCCCCCTGTCCACTACTCTGACTGACTAACCCTGTCTCTCTCCCTCCCCTGTCCACTACTCTGACTGACTAACCCTGTCTCTCTCCCCCCTGTCCACTACTCTGACTGACTAACCCTGTCTCTCTCCCTCCCCTGTCCACTACTCTGACTGACTAACCCTGTCTCTCTCCCTCCCCTGTCCACTACTCTGACTGACTAACCCTGTCTCTCTCCCTCCCCTGTCCACTACTCTGACTGACTAACCCTGTCTCTCTCTCTCCCCTGTCCACTACTCTGACTGACTAACCCTGTCTCTCTCTCTCTCCCCTGTCCACTACTCTGACTGACTAACCCTGTCTCTCTCCCTCCCCTGTCCACTACTCTGACTAACCCTGTCTCTCTCTCTCCCCTGTCCACTACTCTGACTGACTAACCCTGTCTCTCTCCCCCCTGTCCACTACTCTGACTGACTAACCCTGTCTCTCTCCCTCCCTGTCCACTACTCTGACTGACTAACCCTGTCTCTCTCCCTCCCCTGTCCACTACTCTGACTGACCCTGTCTCTCTCCCTCCCCTGTCCACTACTCTGACTGACTAACCCTGTCTCTCTCCCTCCCCTGTCCACTACTCTGACTGACTAACCCTGTCTCTCTCCCTCCCCTGTCCACTACTCTGACTGACTAACCCTGTCTCTCTCCCTCCCCTGTCCACTACTCTGACTGACTAACCCTGTCTCTCTCCCTCCCCTGTCCACTACTCTGACTGACTAACCCTGTCTCTCTCCCTCCCCTGTCCACTACTCTGACTGACTAACCCTGTCTCTCTCCCTCCCCTGTCCACTACTCTGACTGACTAACCTGTCTCTCTCCCTCCCTGTCCACTACTCTGACTGACTAACCCTGTCTCTCTCCCTCCCTGTCCACTACTCTGACTGACTAACCCTGTCTCTCTCCCTCCCCTGTCCACTACTCTGACTGACTAACCCTGTCTCTCTCCCTCCCCTGTCCACTACTCTGACTGACTAACCCTGTCTCTCTCCCTCCCCTGTCCACTACTCTGACTGACTAACCCTGTCTCTCTCCCTCCCCCTGTCCACTACTCTGACTGACTAACCCTGTCTCTCTCTCCCTGTCCACTACTCTGACTGACTAACCCTGTCTCTCTCCCTCCCCTGTCCACTACTCTGACTGACTGACTAACCCTGTCTCTCTCCTCCCCTGTCCACTACTCTGACTGACTAACCCTGTCTCTCTCCTCTCCCTGTCCACTACTCTGACTGACTAACCCTGTCTCTCTCCCTCCCCTGTCCACTACTCTGACTGACTAACCCTGTCTCTCTCCCTCCCTGTCCACTACTCTGACTGACTAACCCTGTCTCTCTCCCTCCCCTGTCCACTACTCTGACTGACTAACCCTGTCTCTCTCCCTCCCCTGTCCACTACTCTGACTGACTAACCCTGTCTCTCTCCCTCCCCTGTCCACTACTCTGACTGACTAACCCTGTCTCTCTCCCTCCCCTGTCCACTACTCTGACTGACTAACCCTGTCTCTCTCCCTCCCCTGTCCACTACTCTGACTGACTAACCCTGTCTCTCCCTCCCCTGTCCACTACTCTGACTGACTAACCCTGTCTCTCTCTCTCTCCCCTGTCCACTACTCTGACTGACTAACCCTGTCTCTCTCCCTCCCCTGTCCACTACTCTGACTGACTAACCCTGTCTCTCTCCCTCCCCTGTCCACTACTCTGACTGACTAACCCTGTCTCTCTCTCTCCCTGTCCACTACTCTGACTGACTAACCCTGTCTCTCTCTCCTCCCCTGTCCACTACTCTGACTGACTAACCCTGTCTCTCTCCTCCTGTCCACTTTCTGACTGACTAACCCTGTCTCTCTCCCTCCCTGTCCACTACTCTGACTGACTAACCCTGTCTCTCTCCTCCCCCTGTCCACTACTCTGACTGACTAACCCTGTCTCTCTCCCTCCCTGTCCACTACTCTGACTGACTAACCCTGTCTCTCTCCCTCCCCTGTCCACTACTCTGACTGACTAACCCTGTCTCTCTCCCTCCCCTGTCCACTACTCTGACTGACTAACCTGTCTCTCTCCCTCCTGTCCACTACTCTGACTGACTAACCTGTCTCTCTCTCTCCCTGTCCACTACTCTGACTGACTAACCCTGTCTCTCTCCCTCCCTGTCCACTACTCTGACTGACTAACCCTGTCTCTCTCCCTCCCCTGTCCACTACTCTGACTGACTAACCTGTCTCTCTCCCTCCCTGTCCACTACTCTGACTGACTAACCCTGTCTCTCTCTCTCCCTGTCCACTACTCTGACTGACTAACCCTGTCTCTCTCCCTCCCCTGTCCACTACTCTGACTGACTAACCCTGTCTCTCTCTCTCCCCTGTCCACTACTCTGACTGACTAACCTGTCTCTCTCTCCTCCCCCTGTCCACTACTCTGACTGACTAACCCTGTCTCTCTCTCCCCCCTGTCCACTACTCTGACTGACTAACCCTGTCTCTCTCCCTCCCTGTCCACTACTCTGACTGACTAACCCTGTCTCTCTCCTCCCCCTGTCCACTACTCTGACTGACTAACCCTGTCTCTCTCCCTCCCCTGTCCACTACTCTGACTGACTAACCCTGTCTCTCTCCCTCCCCCTGTCCACTTCTCTCTGTCCACTGACTGACTAACCCTGTCTCTCTCCCTCCCCTGTCCACTACTCTGACTGACTAACCCTGTCTCTCTCCCTCCCCTGTCCACTACTCTGACTGACTAACCCTGTCTCTCTCCCTCCCCTGTCCACTACTCTGACTGACTAACCCTGTCTCTCTCCCTCCCCTGTCCACTACTCTGACTGACTAACCCTGTCTCTCTCCCTCCCCTGTCCACTACTCTGACTGACTAACCCTGTCTCTCTCTCTCCCCTGTCCACTACTCTGACTGACTAACCCTGTCTCTCTCCCTCCCCTGTCCACTACTCTGACTGACTAACCCTGTCTCTCTCTCCCCTGTCCACTACTCTGACTGACTAACCCTGTCTCTCTCTCTCTCCCCTGTCCACTACTCTGACTGACTAACCCTGTCTCTCTCCCTCCCCTGTCCACTACTCTGACTGACTAACCCTGTCTCTCTCCCTCCCCTGTCCACTACTCTGACTGACTAACCCTGTCTCTCTCCCTCCCCTGTCCACTACTCTGACTGACTAACCCTGTCTCTCTCCCTCCCCTGTCCACTACTCTGACTGACTAACCCTGTCTCTCTCCCTCCCCTGTCCACTACTCTGACTGACTAACCCTGTCTCTCTCTCTCTCTCTCCCCTGTCCACTACTCTGACTGACTAACCCTGTCTCTCTCTCCCCTGTCTCTCTCTGACTAACCCTGTCTTCTCCTCCCCTGTCCACTACTCTGACTGACTAACCCTGTCTCTCTCTCCTCCCCCTGTCCACTACTCTGACTGACTAACCCTGTCTCTCTCTCTCCCTGTCCACTACTCTGACTGACTAACCCTGTCTCTCTCCTCCCCTGTCCACTACTCTGACTGACTAACCCTGTCTCTCTCTCCTCCCTGTCCACTACTCTGACTGACTAACCCTGTCTCTCTCCCTCCCCCCTGTCCACTACTCTGACTGACTAACCCTGTCTCTCTCCCTCCCCTGTCCACTACTCTGACTGACTAACCCTGTCTCTCTCCCTCCCCTGTCCACTACTCTGACTGACTAACCCTGTCTCTCTCCCTCCCCTGTCCACTACTCTGACTGACCGACTAACCCTGTCTCTCTCCCTCCCCTGTCCACTACTCTGACTGACTAACCCTGTCTCTCTCCCTCCCCTGTCCACTACTCTGACTGACTAACCTGTCTCTCTCCCTCCCCTGTCCACTACTCTGACTGACTAACCCTGTCTCTCTCTCCTCCCCTGTCCACTACTCTGACTGACTAACCCTGTCTCTCTCCCTCCCCTGTCCACTACTCTGACTGACTAACCCTGTCTCTCTCTCTCTCCCTGTCCACTACTCTGACTGACTAACCCTGTCTCTCTCCTCCCTCCCTGTCCACTACTCTGACTGACTAACCCTGTCTCTCTCCCCCTGTCCACTACTCTGACTGACTAACCCTGTCTCTCTCCCTCCCCTGTCCACTACTCTGACTGACTAACCCTGTCTCTCTCCCTCCCCTGTCCACTACTCTGACTGACTAACCCAACTGTCTCTCTCCTCCCCTGTCCACTACTCTGACTGACTAACCCTGTCTCTCTCCTCCCTGTCCACTACTCTGACTGACTAACCCTGTCTCTCTCCCTCCCTGTCCACTACTCTGACTGACTAACCCTGTCTCTCTCCTCCCCCTGTCCACTACTCTGACTGACTAACCCTGTCTCTCTCCTCCCTGTCCACTACTCTGACTGACTAACCCTGTCTCTCTCCTCCCCTGTCCACTACTCTGACTGACTAACCCTGTCTCTCTCCCTCCCCTGTCCACTACTCTGACTAACCCTGTCTCTCTCCTCCCTGTCCACTACTCTGACTGACTAACCCTGTCTCTCTCCTCCCCTGTCCACTACTCTGACTGACTAACCCTGTCTCTCTCCCTCCCCTGTCCACTACTCTGACTGACTAACCCTGTCTCTCTCCCTCCCCTGTCCACTACTCTGACTGACTAACCCTGTCTCTCTCCCTCCCCTGTCCACTACTCTGACTGACTGTAACCCTGTCTCTCTCTCTCCCTGTCCACTACTCTGACTGACTAACCCTGTCTCTCTCCCCCCTGTCCACTACTCTGACTGACTAACCCTGTCTCTCTCCCTCCCCTGTCCACTACTCTGACTGACTAACCCTGTCTCTCTCCCTCCCCTGTCCACTACTCTGACTGACTAACCCTGTCTCTCTCCCTCCCCTGTCCACTACTCTGACTGACTAACCCTGTCTCTCTCCCTCCCCTGTCCACTACTCTGACTGACTAACCCTGTCTCTCTCCCTCCCCTGTCCACTACTCTGACTGACTAACCCTGTCTCTCTCCCTCCCCTGTCCACTACTCTGACTGACTAACCCTGTCTCTCTCCCTCCCCTGTCCACTACTCTGACTGACCCTGTCTCTCTCTCTCCCCTGTCCACTACTCTGACTGACTAACCCTGTCTCTCTCCCTCCCCTGTCCACTACTCTGACTGACTAACCCTGTCTCTCTCCCTCCCCTGTCCACTACTCTGACTGACTAACCCTGTCTCTCTCCCTCCCTGTCCACTACTCTGACTGACTAACCCTGTCTCTCTCCCTCCCCACTGTCCACTACTCTGACTGACCCCTGTCTCTCTCCTCCCCTGTCCACTACTCTGACTGACTAACCCTGTCTCTCTCCTCCCCTGTCCACTACTCTGACTGACTAACCCTGTCTCTCTCCCTCCCCTGTCCACTACTCTGACTGACTAACCCTGTCTCTCTCCCCCTCCCTCTGTCCACTACTCTGACTGACTAACCCTGTCTCTCTCCCCTCCCCTGTCCACTACTCTGACTGACTAACCCTGTCTCTCTCCTCCCTGTCCACTACTCTGACTGACTAACCCTGTCTCTCTCTCTCTCCCTGTCCACTACTCTGACTGACTAACCCTGTCTCTCTCCCTCCCCTGTCCACTACTCTGACTGACTAACCCTGTCTCTCTCCCTCCCTGTCCACTACTCTGACTGACTAACCTGTCTCTCTCCCTCCCCTGTCCACTACTCTGACTGACTAACCCTGTCTCTCTCCTCCCCTGTCCACTACTCTGACTGACTAACCCTGTCTCTCTCCCTCCCCTGTCCACTACTCTGACTGACTAACCCTGTCTCTCTCCCTCCCCTGTCCACTACTCTGACTGACTAACCCTGTCTCCCTCTCCTCTCCCTGTCCACTACTCTGACTGACTAACCCTGTCTCTCTCCCCTGTCCCCTGTCCACTAACTCTGTCTCTCTCCTGTCCACTACTTGACCTGTCTGTCTCTCCCTCCTGTCCACTACTCTGACTGACTAACCTGTCTCTCTCTCTCTCCCTGTCCACTACTCTGACTGACTAACCCTGTCTCTCTCCTCTCCCTGTCCACTACTCTGACTGACTAACCCTGTCTCTCTCCCTCCCCCTGTCCACTACTCTGACTGACTAACCCTGTCTCTCTCCCTCCCCTGTCCACTACTCTGACTGACTAACCTGTCTCTCTCCCTCCCCTGTCCACTACTCTGACTGACTAACCCTGTCTCTCTCCCTCCCCTGTCCACTACTCTGACTGACTAACCCTGTCTCTCTCCCTCCCTGTCCACTACTCTGACTGACTAACCCTGTCTCTCTCCCTCCCCCTGTCCACTACTCTGACTGACTAACCCTGTCTCTCTCCTCCCCTGTCCACTACTCTGACTGACTAACCCTGTCTCTCTCCTCCCCTGTCCACTACTCTGACTGACTAACCCTGTCTCTCTCCTTCCCCTGTCCACTACTCTGACTGACTAACCCTGTCTCTCTCTCTCCCCTGTCCACTACTCTGACTGACTAACCCTGTCTCTCTCCTCCCTGTCCACTACTCTGACTAACCCTGTCTCTCTCCTCCCCTGTCCACTACTCTGACTGACTAACCCTGTCTCTCTCCCTCCCCTGTCCACTACTCTGACTGACTAACCCTGTCTCTCTCCCTCCCCCTGTCCACTACTCTGACTGACTAACCCTGTCTCTCTCTCTCTCCTCCCTGTCCACTACTCTGACTGACTAACCCTGTCTCTCTCCTCCCTGTCCACTACTCTGACTGACTAACCCTGTCTCTCTCCTCCCCTGTCCACTACTCTGACTGACTAACCCTGTCTCTCTCCCTCCCCTGTCCACTACTCTGACTGACTAACCTGTCTCTCTCTCTCTCCCTGTCCACTACTCTGACTGACTAACCATGTCTCTCTCTCTCTCCCTGTCCACTACTCTGACTGACTAACCCTGTCTCTCTCTCTCCCTGTCCACTACTCTGACTGACTAACCCTGTCTCTCTCTCTCCCCCTGTCCACTACTCTGACTGAACCCTGTCTCTCTCCCTCCCTGTCCACTACTCTGACTGACTAACCCTGTCTCTCTCTCTCCCCTGTCCACTACTCTGACTGACTAACCCTGTCTCTCTGACTAACCCTCTCTCTCTGTCCACTACTCTGACTGACTAACCCTGTCTCTCTCCCTCCCCTGTCCACTACTCTGACTGACTAACCCTGTCTCTCTCTCTTTCCCCTGTCCACTACTCTGACTGACTAACCCTGTCTCTCTCCCTCCCCTGTCCACTACTCTGACTGACTAACCCTGTCTCTCTCCCTCCCCTGTTCACTACTCTGACTGACTAACCCTGTCTCTCTCCCTCCCCTGTCCACTACTCTGACTGACTAACCCTGTCTCTCTCCCTCCCCTGTCCACTACTCTGACTGACTAACCCTGTCTCTCTCCCTCCCCTGTCCACTACTCTGACTGACTAACCCTGTCTCTCTCCTCCCTGTCCACTACTCTGACTGACTAACCCTGTCTCTCTCCCTCCCCTGTCCACTACTCTGACTGACTAACCCTGTCTCTCTCCCCCCTGTCCACTACTCTGACTGACTAACCCTGTCTCTCTCCCTCCCCTGTCCACTACTCTGACTGACTAACCCTGTCTCTCTCCCTCCCTGTCCACTACTCTGACTGACTGACCCTGTCTCTCTCCCTCCCCTGTCCACTACTCTGACTGACTAACCCTGTCTCTCTCCTCTCCCCTGTCCACTACTCTGACTGACTAACCCTGTCTCTCTCCCTCTCCCCTGTCCACTACTCTGACTGACTAACCCTGTCTCTCTCCCTCCCCTGTCCACTACTCTGACTGACTACCCTGTCTCTCTCTCTCCCTGTCCACTACTCTGACTGACTAACCCTGTCTCTCTCCTCCCCTGTCCACTACTCTGACTGACTAACCCTGTCTCTCTCCCTCCCTGTCCACTACTCTGACTGACTAACCCTGTCTCTCTCCCTCCCTGTCCACTACTCTGACTGACTAACCCTGTCTCTCTCCCTCCCCTGTCCACTACTCTGACTGACTAACCCTGTTTCTCTCTCTCTCCCCTGTCCACTACTCTGACTGACTAACCCTGTCTCTCTCTCCTCTCCCTGTCCACTACTCTGACTGACTAACCCTGTCTCTCTCCTCTCCCCTGTCCACTACTCTGACTGACTAACCCTGTCTCTGTCTCTCCTCTCTCTCTCTCTCCCTGTCCACTACTCTGACTGACTAACCCTGTCTCTCTCTCTCTCCCCTGTCCACTACTCTGACTGACTAACCCTGTCTCTCTCTCTCTCTCTCCCCTGTCCACTACTCTGACTGACTAACCCTGTCTCTCTCCCTCCCCTGTCCACTACTCTGACTGACTAACCCTGTCTCTCTCTCCCTCCCCCTGTCCACTACTCTGACTGACTAACCCTGTCTCTCTCTCTCCCCTGTCCACTACTCTGACTGACTAACCTGTCTCTCTCCCTCCTGTCCACTACTCTGACTGACTAACCCTGTCTCTCTCCTCCCCTGTCCACTACTCTGACTGACTAACCCTGTCTCTCTCCTCCCCTGTCCACTACTCTGACTGACTAACCCTGTCTCTCTCCCTCCCCTGTCCACTACTCTGACTGACTAACCCTGTCTCTCTCTCTCTCCCCTGTCCACTACTCTGACTGACTAACCCTGTCTCTCTCTCTCTCCCTGTCCACTACTCTGACTGACTAACCCTGTCTCTCTCTCCCCTGTCCACTACTCTGACTGACTAACCCTGTCTCTCTCTCTCTCCTGTCCACTACTCTGACTGACTAACCCTGTCTCTCTCCTCTCCCCTGTCCACTACTCTGACTAACCCTGTCTCTCTCTCTCCCTGTCCACTACTCTGACTAACCCTGTCTCTCTCCCTCCCCTGTCCACTACTCTGACTGACTAACCCTGTCTCTCTCCCTCCCCTGTCCACTACTCTGACTGACTAACCCTGTCTCTCTCTCTTTCCCCTGTCCACTACTCTGACTGACTAACCCTGTCTCTCTCCCTCCCCTGTCCACTACTCTGACTGACTAACCCTGTCTCTCTCCCTCCCCTGTTCACTACTCTGACTGACTAACCCTGTCTCTCTCTCTCTCCCTGTCCACTACTCTGACTAACCCTGTCTCTCTCTCTCCCCTGTCCACTACTCTGACTGACTAACCCTGTCTCTCTCCCTCCCCTGTCCACTACTCTGACTGACTAACCCTGTCTCTCTCCCTCCCCTGTCCACTACTCTGACTGACTAACCTGTCTCTCTCCTCCCTGTCCACTACTCTGACTGACTAACCCTGTCTCTCCCTCCCCTGTCCACTACTCTGACTGACTAACCTGTCTCTCTCCCTCCCTGTCCACTACTCTGACTGACTAACCCTGTCTCTCTCCCTCCCTGTCCACTACTCTGACTGACTAACCCTGTTTCTCTCCCTCCCCTGTCCACTACTCTGACTGACTAACCCTGTCTCTCTCCCTCTCTCTCCCCTGTCCACTACTCTGACTGACTAACCCTGTCTCTCTCTCTCTCTCTCCCCTGTCCACTACTCTGACTGACTAACCCTGTCTCTCTCTCTCTCCCTGTCCACTACTCTGACTGACTAACCCTGTCTCTCTCTCTCTCTCCCCTGTCCACTACTCTGACTGACTAACCCTGTCTCTCTCCCTCCCTGTCCACTACTCTGACTGACTAACCCTGTCTCTCTCTCCCCTGTCCACTCTCTGACTGACTAACCCTGTCTCTCCCTCCCTGTCCACTACTCTGACTGACTAACCCTGTCTCTCTCCCTCCCCTGTCCACTACTCTGACTGACTAACCCTGTCTCTCTCTCTCTCTCTCCCCTGTCCACTACTCTGACTGACTAACCCTGTCTCTCTCTCTCTCTCCCTGTCCACTACTCTGACTGACTAACCCTGTCTCTCTCTCTCTCCTACTCTGACTGACTAACCCTGTCCACTACTCTGACTGACTAACCCTGTCTCTCTCTCTCTCCTCCTGTCCACTACTCTGACTGACTAACCCTGTCTCTCTCTCTCCCTGTCCACTACTCTGACTGACTAACCCTGTCTCTCTCCCACTACTCCCCCTGTCCACTACTCTGACTGACTAACCCTGTCTCTCTCCTCCCCTGTCCACTACTCTGACTGACTAACCCTGTCTCTCTCCCTCCCCTGTCCACTACTCTGACTGACTAACCCTGTCTTCTCTCTCCCCTGTCCACTACTCTGACTGACTAACCCTGTCTCTCTCCCTCCCCTGTCCACTACTCTGACTGACTAACCCTGTCTCTCTCCTCCCCTGTCCACTACTCTGACTGACTAACCTGTCTCTCTCCCTCCCTGTCCACTACTCTGACTGACTAACCCTGTCTCTCTCCCTCCCCTGTCCACTACTCTGACTGACTAACCCTGTCTCTCTCTCTCCCCTGTCCACTACTCTGACTGACTAACCCTGTCTCTCTCTCCTCCCCTGTCCACTACTCTGACTGACTAACCCTGTCTCTCTCTCTCCCCTGTCCACTACTCTGACTGACTAACCCTGTCTCTCTCCCTCCCCTGTCCACTACTCTGACTGACTAACCCTGTCTCTCTCCCTCCCCTGTCCACTACTCTGACTAACCCTGTCTCTCTCCCTCCCCTGTCCACTACTCTGACTAACTCTGTCTGTCCTCTGTCCACTACTCTGACTAACTCTGTCTGTCCTCTGCCCAGTACTTTGACTGACTCTGTCTGTCCTCTGTCCAGTACTCTGACTAACTCTGTCTGTCCTCTGTCCACTACTCTGACTAACTCTGTCTGTCCTCTGTCCACTACTCTGACTGACTCTGTCTGTCCTCTGTCCAGTACTCTGACTGACTCTGTCTGTCCTCTGTCCAGTACTCTGACTAACTCTGTCTGTCCTCTGTCCCCAGTTACCTGGGCCGTAAGCAGGTGAAGCCAGGTGATGAGGAGGAGGTGGTGGAGAATGTGTTGTCCTCTGACTAACTAACCCTGTCTCTCCTTTGTCCCCAGTTACCTGGGCCGTAAGCAGGTGAAGCCAGGTGATGAGGAGGTGGTGGAGAACGTGAGGAACCTGGTGGTAGCAGACTATTCCTACTGGACCCTGTCCTATGCCATCTCTCTCCAGGGTGCCCAGAAACTTCTCAACGCTGAACCCCTCTCCAAGATGCTGCCCGTCGACGAATTCTTACCCATAATGTACGACAAACACACCAAGTAAGTACCTCAACCTCAACTCAAAAAAATATATATATTTATTCTTGTATTTATTTAGCCATTCTTAAGATGTTCTCAGATCACTGAGACCAGACACACCAAGTAGGTGGAACTGAAACCTGAAGAATTATGTTAGCTCGCCCTGCGCTAATGCCTATACCCCTCACGCTCAACTCTGAACCTCGAAGCCAGTTCCACTGCATTTTTTCATTATTGCCCTCTAATCAGGGACTGATTTAGACCTGGGACACCAGACAGGTTTGTAATGTGCAGGAGATCCAGGTTCAAACCCAGTTGGTACGTAAGTCTGACAACAATGCTCCATAGGGGAGAGAGCTGGTGAAACGAAGTAGCCAAATTGTCTTTGAAAAGTAGTGTCATAAGTTCTCAAGAATCAGCTCCAAGATAGTCCAGTACCACCCTGGGATCGTTCCTGAAAGATTAGTTTTACTAGGACCATCCTTCATCCATTGCCAATGGAACTTAATATGATTTTAGTGCTACAAAGCTGTCAGGCAACTCTGCTTTGTGCCATTAAAAATAGCATTTCATCTTGTGTAGCTTGTTCTGACCCTTTGCCAGCATTGAACTGTCAAAGCTATAGCGACAACCTATAGCGACACCCTATAGCCAACCTATAGACAACCTATAGCGACACCCTATAGCGACAACCTATAGCGACAACCTATAGCGACACCCTATAGCGACAACCTATAGCGACAACCTATAGCGACAACCTATAGCGACAACCTATAGCGACAACCTATAGCGACACCCTATAGCGACAACCTATAGCGACAACCTATAGCGACAACCTATAGCGACAACCTATAGCGACAACCTATAGCGACAACCTATAGCGACAACCTATAGCGACAACCTATAGCGACAACCTATAGCGACAACCTATAGCGACAACCTATAGCAACAACCTATAGCAACAACCTATAGCAACACCCTATAGCAACACCCTATAGCAACAACCTATAGCGACAACCTATAGCGACAACTGTAAGGAACAACCTATAGCAACAACCTATAGCAACAACTCCTAATTATCTGCAGTTTTGGATAAACGTTAAGCATAAATGTAGCTTTGGAATGGACAGATTTGAAAACCACTGTTACAATCACCAGCCTATGGTTTCACATCTATAGCCTCCCATTGATGTTCACCTTCCTGTGAACACATTCTTAGCTCAACTCTTAAAAGCCTGCTTTTAAAATAGCTTGTCACAATTAAAATGTTCCCTCTAATTCTGAAACACATTCACATTTTAGTTATGTCAAGAAGTCCAACTGTTTTGTACTTTGCTTCATGTTAGTTTTAGTCTCTGCTGACTGACTTGGCTTGATGTAGCGTTCCAGGTTCATGTGGTCAACTCCCTGTCTCTCTCTCTGGCTGCATGACATGTGTCTGCCAGACCAAGCTAATAGAACCCAGAGCCTCTCTGAGCCAATGGGAACCAGGCATGCATCCAGAAGTCTGTTAGAATGCCTTTGCGTTCTGTTGAGAATTCCTGTGTGTTCTGTGTTCCGTTGAGAATGCCTTAGTGTTCTGTCATGTGTGGAAACCTGGCCAGCTGCCATCATCCCTAGTCCTTGTCCCCTTCCCCCTTCCCATCCTCTTCCCTGTGTGGTTCTGCTTCAATATGCTTGGAGTTGATTCTGGGTCTTCTGACTAACTGATTCATTCTTTCCAAGAGTTGCCCAACCCACAAACGTATTCCCAGTACTTATATTATAACCTTGTTTCCACAAAATATATTTCATGTCATTTCATCTCTCTTTGTAATGTTTCGAAATGACCAGTACATTTTAAAACTGTTACCTTTCATAGGATTACATTTTATCTGTGTATTGTTGCCCACCATAACACTGTATCATGTAACTGTATGATGAAGTGTGGCCCTGTTCTGGATATTTACATACACTATCAAGCTATGTACACACAGTTATATCTTTGTTATGGACAGGCTAGTTTTTATCTCCTTAGTGGGAGTTTTATCATCAGACGTAATGTTGTCATCGTCCTGTGACCAATGTATCTCTAACCTCCCTGTCCTGTTGGTCAACAGTGAGAACTACAAGTCCCACTATCCTAACCGTAACCTGCAGGCGTTGTATCTCTAACCTCCCTGTCCTGTTGGTCAACAGTGAGAACTACAAGTCCCACTATCCTAACCGTAACCTGCAGGCGTTGTATCTCTAACCCCCCTGTCCTGTTGGTCAACAGTGAGAACTACAAGTCCCACTATCCTAACCGTAACCTGCAGGCGTTGTATCTCTAACCTCCCTGTCCTGTTGGTCAACAGTGAGAACTACAAGTCCCACTATCCTAACCGTAACCTGCAGGCGTTGTATCTCTAACCTCCCTGTCCTGTTGGTCAACAGTGAGAACTACAAGTCCCACTATCCTAACCGTAACCTGCAGGCGTTCTCCACACGCCCCCTACTGGTGCAACCAGCCCAATACGCCGGGGACCCCAAGTGGGTGAGCGACACAGAGACCTCCACGCTGTGGGACGACGACAACGTGCGAACAGACTGGAGGGGCTCCCACAAGACGCTGAAGGGGGCTCCCCAACCCGACATGCTGCAGACGTCATATAAAGATGAGCTGTAGTTCAACCATATGTATTCATGCCTGATTCACACTGCACGGCCAACCCCATCCTCACTGCGCTGACTTGGATATGGTCTTTTCACGTTGTTCTTTTACAGCACGGTTCCAAAAACAACCCTGGATGCATAACCAGGCAGGTAGTGTTTGGTTTGACTCGGTAGTGTGAAAAGGGTTACTGGTTATGGTGTCACTGCTGACTGTGCCATTCATCAGCGACACTTCATTTCTCACTGTATAATTGGCCATGTTGTATTTGGTACGTCGGTCCATAATCACTGGGAGTGACTGAATATACAGACAGCAGTGATGCTGGCGGAGGCTCTATAGACTTGGTCAAGTGCCCCAAGACCTGATTTCAAAGTGTGTGTGGGTTTGTTTGTGTTCAAATCAAGTGATGCATGTTAGGAATGGCAGCGTTCATGGAAGGACACTCCTATACTGTCAGACACCTTCAAGGGTTGGGGTCAATTTCAAATTGAAGGCATTCAATTCAGGAAGTAAACTGAAATTACATTTCAATTATGGATTAAATATATATATATATATAGCACAGTTGGGGTCAATTCCTATTGAAGCCAGTAAATTCATGTAGTGAATTGAATTTAAAATTAATTAAATAAATAAGCTTCTACTTTTCAGTTTATTAAGACGTCATTGAAAAAATAAAATAAATAAATAAATAAATAAATATACATATCAATAGGAATTGACCCCAACTGTGCTATTGTGCACTGCAGAGCACTCTAGGGCCTGGGTGAGTGACCCTCGCTGTACATCTAGTCACTGGGCGTCAGAAAACAGAAATACTGGAGGAAACCATTCTCTTTTATATCACATTCTACTCATTCTGTGTGGTAATATGTTAGGAGCAGTGTCTCTCTCTAGGCCTGACCTCATGGTAGACTTACACCAGATCAACAGTCCAGAGAGAAGCCTGCAAACCATATATCATTGATGGTGTCAGTTGCCATGACAATCAAGTTACATTCTGACTGAGCTCATCTATATTGGTTTGTGTTGATGTATTTTTTCTGTGTACAAATTCTATTATTTGTACAATTTATATGGACAGTTTTCCTAATTTATTTCTAGCATTATATTGTGCTTTTTGAATGCACAGTATTAAACCCAAGTGCAATGTCTTAATTGTAGTGAAATTCCCTCTTTGTCAAATAAATGACTATACTGTACCTTGATGCCAAGCAACTTTGAAGATCAAATGTTTTTCAAAAGTAGCACATTTGGCAGAAGCGTTGTCAATGCCAAAACTGTTCAAAGATGGATGTGACAATGATGTAACTAACTTTATACATGATTAAAAATCTACTTTTTCCATTTTTATTGAAATTCTATCTATGAAAATGCACTGACATTTTTAAGATACATGTACTGACATGAAAGCACCACAAGAGGGCAGTGTATGAATAAGGCATTTTTTTTAGGGAAGTGTAGTTAGTGTTGTTAGTTACTCTGAAATGATCAGCTGCGGAAAAAGTACCCAATTGTCATACTTGAGGAAAAGTAAAAATGCCTTAATAGAAAATTACTCAAGTAAAAGTGAAAGGCATACAGTTTTTATTACTTGAGTAAAGTTGGTTTAAAAAAGTTTTGAGGTATGACACAAAGATTAATTTCCACAAAGTTTGCTGCTTCAGTGTCTTTAGATATATTTGTCAGATGTTACTATGGAATACTGAAGTATAATTACAAGCATTTCATAAGTGTCAAAGGCTTTTATTGACAATTGCATGAAGTTGATGCAAAGAGTCAACATTTGCAGTGTTGACCCTTCTTTTTCAAGACCTCTGCAATCCGCCCCCTGGCATTCTGTCAATTCACTTCTGGGCCACATCCTGACTGATGGCAGCCCATTCTGGCATAATCAATCTTTGGAGTTTGTCTGAATTTGTTGGGTTTTGTTTGTCCACCCGCCTCTTGAGGATTGACCACAAGTTCTCAATGGGATTAAGTTCTGGGGAGTTTCCTGGCCATGGACCCAAAATATCAATGTTTTGTTCCCTGAGCCACTTAGTTATCACTTATGCCTTGTGGCAAGGTGCTCCATCATGCTGGAAAAGGCATTGTTCGTCACCAAACTGTTCCTGGATGGTTGGGAGAAGTTGCTCTCGGAGGATGTGTTGGTACCATTCTTTATTCATGGCTGTGTTCTTAGGCAAAATTGTGAGTGAGCCCACTCCCTTGTCTGAGAAGCAACCCCACACATAAATGGTCTCAGGATGCTTTACTGTTGGCATGACACAGGACTGATGGTAGCACTCACCTTGTCTTCTCTGGACAAGCTTTTTTCCGGATGCCCCAAACAATCGGAAAGGGGATTCATCAGAGAAAATGACTTTACCCCAGTCCTCAGCAGTCCAATCCCTGTACCTTTTTCAGAATATCAGTCTGTCCCTGATGTTTTTCCTGGAGAGAAGGGGCTTACATTTTACATTTACATTTAAGTCATTTAGCAGACGCTCTTATCCAGAGCGACTTACAAATTGGTGCATTCACCTTATGACATCCAGTGGAACAGCCACTTTACAATAGTGCATCTAAATCTTTTAAGGGGGAGGGCGAGAAGGATTACTTTATCCTATCCTAGGTATTCCTTAAAGAGCTGGGGTTTCAGGTGTCTCCGGAAGGTGGTGATTGACTCCGCTGTCCTGGCGTCGTGAGGGAGTTTGTTCCACCATTGGGGGGCCAGAGCAGCGAACAGTTTTGACTGGGCTGAGCGGGAACTGTACTTCCTCAGTGGTAGGGAGGCGAGCAGGCCAGAGGTGGATGAACGCAGTGCCCTTGTTTGGGTGTAGGGCCTGATCAGAGCCTGGAGGTACTGAGGTGCCGTTCCCCTCACAGCTCCGTAGGCAAGCACCATGGTCTTGTAGCGGATGCGAGCTTCAACTGGAAGCCAGTGGAGAGAGCGGAGGAGCGGGGTGACGTGAGAGAACTTGGGAAGGTTGAACACCAGACGGGCTGCGGCGTTCTGGATGAGTTGTAGGGGTTTAATGGCACAGGCAGGGAGCCCAGCCAACAGCGAGTTGCAGTAATCCAGACGGGAGATGACAAGTGCCTGGATTAGGACCTGCGCCGCTTCCTGTGTGAGGCAGGGTCGTACTCTGCGGATGTTGTAGAGCATGAACCTACAGGAACGGGCCACCGCCTTGATGTTAGTTGAGAACGACAGGGTGTTGTCAGGATCACGCCAAGGTTCTTAGCGCTCTGGGAGGAGGACACAATGGAGTTGTCAACCGTGATGGCGAGATCATGGAACGCGGGCAGTCCTTCCCCGGGAGGAAGAGCAGCTCCGTCTTGCCGAGGTTCAGCTTGAGGTGGTGATCCGTCATCCACACTGATATGTCTGCCAGACATGCAGAGATGCGATTCGCCACCTGGTCATCAGAAGGGGGAAAGGAGAAGATTAATTGTGTGTCGTCTGCATAGCAATGATAGGAGAGACCATGTGAGGTTATGACAGAGCCAAGTGACTTGGTGTATAGCGAGAATAGGAGAGGGCCTAGAACAGAGCCCTGGGGACACCAGTGGTGAGAGCACGTGGTGAGGAGACAGATTCTCGCCACGCCACCTGGTAGGAGCGACCTGTCAGGTAGGACGCAATCCAAGCGTGGGCGCGCCGGAGATGCCCAACTCGGAGAGGGTGGAGAGGAGGATCTGATGGTTCACAGTATCGAAGGCAGCCGATAGGTCTAGAAGGATGAGAGCAGAGGAGAGCGAGTTAGCTTTAGCAGTGCGGAGCGCCTCCGTGATACAGAGAAGAGCAGTCTCAGTTGAATGACTAGTCTTGAAACCTGACTGATTTGGATCAAGAAGGTCATTCTGAGAGAGATAGCGGGAGAGCTGGCCAAGGACGGCACGTTCAAGAGTTTTGGAGAGAAAAGTAAGAAGGGATACTGGTCTGTAGTTGTTGACATTGGAGGGATCGAGTGTAGGTCTTTTCAGAAGGGGTGCAACTCTCGCTCTCTTGAAGACGGAAGGGACGTAGCCAGCGGTCAGGGATGAGTTGATGAGCGAGGTGAGGTAAGGGAGAAGGTCTCCGGAAATGGTCTGGAGAAGAGAGGAGGGGATAGGGTCAAGCGGGCAGGTTGTTGGGCGGCCGGCCGTCACAAGACGCGAGATTTCATCTGGAGAGAGAGGGGAGAAAGAGGTCAGAGCACAGGGTAGGGCAGTGTGAGCAGAACCAGCGGTGTCGTTTGACTTAGCAAACGAGGATCGGATGTCGTCGACCTTCTTTTCAAAATGGTTGACGAAGTCATCTGCAGAGAGGGAGGAGGGGGGAGGATTCAGGAGGGAGGAGAAGGTGGCAAAGAGCTTCCTAGGGTTAGAGGCAGATGCTTGGAATTTAGAGTGGTAGAAAGTGGCTTTAGCAGCAGAGACAGAAGAGGAAAATGTAGAGAGGAGGGAGTGAAAGGATGCCAGGTCCGCAGGGAGGCGAGTTTTCCTCCATTTCCGCTCGGCTGCCCGGAGCCCTGTTCTGTGAGCTCGCAATGAGTCGTCGAGCCACGGAGCGGGAGGGGAGGGCCGAGCCGGCCTGGAGGATAGGGGACATAGAGAGTCAAAGGATGCAGAAAGGGAGGAGAGGAGGGTTGAGGAGGCAGAATCAGGAGATAGGTTGGAGAAGGTTTGAGCAGAGGGAAGAGATGATAGGATGGAAGAGGAGAGAGTAGCGGGGAGAGAGAGCGAAGGTTGGGACGGCGCGATACCATCCGAGTAGGGGCAGTGTGGGAAGTGTTGGATGAGAGCGAGAGGGAAAAGGATACAAGGTAGTGGTCGGAGACTTGGAGGAGTTGCAATGAGGTTAGTGGAAGAACAGCATCTAGTAAAGATGAGGTCGAGCGTATTGCCTGCCTTGTGAGTAGGGGGGGAAGGTGAGAGGGTGAGGTCAAAAGAGGAGAGGAGTGGAAAGAAGGAGGCAGAGAGGAATGAGTCAAAGGTAGACGTGGGGAGGTTAAAGTCGCCCAGAACTGTGAGAGGTGAGCCGTCCTCAGGAAAGGAGCTTATCAAGGCATCAAGCTCATTGATGAACTCTCCGAGGGAACCTGGAGGGCGATAAATGATAAGGATGTTAAGCTTGAAAGGGCTGGTAACTGTGACAGCATGGAATTCAAAGGAGGCGATAGACAGATGGGTAAGGGGAGAAAGAGAGAATGACCACTTGGGAGAGATGAGGATCCCGGTGCCACCTTCTTTGTTGACCTTCTTGACACCAGGCCAGCTTTGTACTGGTGGTGCCCCGATCCCGCAGCTGAATCAACTTTAGGAGACGGTCCTGGTGCTTGCTGGACTTTCTTGGGCGCCCTAAAGCCTTCTTCATAACAGTTGAACCGCTCTCCTTGAAGTTCTTGATGATCCGATAAATGGTTGATCTAGGTGCAATCTTACTGGCAGCAATATCCTTGCCTGTGAAGCCTTTTTTGTGCAAAGCAATGATGACAGCACGTGTTTCCTTGCAGGTAACCATGGTTGACAGAAGAAGAACAATGATTCCAAGCACCACCCTCCTTTTGAAGCTTCCAGTCTGTTATTCAAACTCAATCAGCATGACAGAGTGATCTCCAGCCTTGTCCTCGTCAACACTCTCACCTGTGTTAACAAGAGAATCACTGACATGATGTCAGCTGGTCCTTTTGTGGCAGGGCTGAAATGCAGTGGAAATGTTTTTTGGGGGATTCAGTTCATTTGTATAGCAAAGAGAGTCTTCGCAATTAATTGCAATTCATCTGATCACTCTGCATAACATTCTGGAGTATATGCAAATTGCCATCATACAAACTGAGGCAGCAGACTTTGAGAATTAATATTTGTGTAATTCTCAAAACATTTGGCCACGACTGTACTTAAGTATCAAAAGTAAAAGTAGAAGTATAAATCCTTTCAAATTTCTTATATTAAGTAAACCAGACAGCACAATTATTATATATTGTTTTAATCTATGGATAGCCAGGGGCACACTGCAACACTCAGACATAATTTACAGATAGCCAGGGGCACACTGCAACACTCAGACATAATTTACAGATAGCCAGGGGCACACTGCAACACTCAGACATTATGTACAGATAGCCAGGGGCACACTGCAACACTCAGACATAATTTACAGATAGCCAGGGCACACTCCAACACTCAGACATTACTTACAGATAGCCAGGGGCAGACTCCAACACTCAGACATTACTTACAGATAGCCAGGGGCAGACTCCAACACTCAGACATTATTTACAGATAGTCAGGGGCAGACTCCAACACTCAGACATTATGCACAGATAGCCAGGGGCAGACTCCAACACTCAGACATAATTTACAGATAGCCAGGGGCACACTCCAACACTCAGACCTCATTTACAGATAGCCAGGGGCACACTGCAACACTCAGACATTATTTACAGATAGCCAGGGGCAGACTCCAACACTCAGACATTATTTACAGATAGTCAGGGGCAGACTCCAACACTCAGACATTATTTACAGATAGTCAGGGGCAGACTCCAACACTCAGACATTATTTACAGATAGTCAGGGGCAGACTCCAACACTCAGACATTATTTACAGATAGTCAGGGGCCACGAGGGTGGTATGTGTGTTTTGTCTTGTCTAGGGTTTTTGTACATCTATGGTGCTTTGTCTATGTATATATAGGTCTATGGTGGCCTGAATTGGTTCCCAATAAGAGGCAGCTGTTTGTCGTTGTCTCTGATTGGGTATCCTATTTAGGTTGCCATTTACCATGTTGGTTTTGTGGGTTATTGTCTATGTGTAGTTGCCTGTCAGCACTCATGCGTCACGTTCGTTTTGTTTCTTTGTTAGTTTGTTTAGTGTTTATTAAAAGAAGACTGTATGCTTATCACGCTGCGCCTTGGTCTCCTCATTATGACGGACGCGACAGAATAACCCACCAAACCAGGACCAAGCAGCGTGAAAAGGAGGAACAGCGCTTAATGGGGAAATGGACCTGTGAGGAGGAGATATTAGATGGAGCAGGACCCTGGACACAGCCGGGGGAGTATCGCCATCCTAAGTAGGAGATAGAGGCAGCGAAAGCGGAACGGTGATACTACGAGGAAAAATACGGGAGAATAGAGGAATGGCGACGATAGGAAGGTACACGACTAGTACGGAAGCCCGAGAGGCAGCCCCAATAAATGTTTTGTGTGGGGAAACACGAGGAGATTGCATGAGTCAGGTAGGAAACCTGAGCCAACTCCTCGTGCTTACCGTGGGGAGCGTGTAACTGGTCAGGCACCGTGTTATGAATCAAATCAAATCAAATGTATTTATATAGCCCTTCGTACATCAGCTGATATCTCAAAGTGCTGTACAGAAACCTAGCCTAAAACCCCAAACAGCAAGCAATGCAGGTGTAGAAGCACGGTGGCTAGGAAAAACTCCCTAGAAAGGCCAAAACCTAGGAAGAAACCTAGAGAGGAACCAGGCTATGTGGGGTGGCCAGTCCTCTTCTGGCTGTGCCGGGTGGAGATTATAACAGAACATGGCCAAGATGTTCAAATGTTCATAAATGACCAGCATGGTCGAATAATAATAAGGCAGAACAGTTGAAACTGGAGCAGCAGCACAGTCAGGTGGAAGTTGAAACTGGAACAGCAGCATGGCCAGGTGGACTGGGGACAGCAAGGAGTCATCATGTCAGGTAGTCCTGGGGCATGGTCCTAGGGCTCAGGTCAGTTGAAACTGGAACAGCAGCATGGCCAGGTGGACTGGGGACAGCAAGGAGTCATCATGTCAGGTGGTCCTGGGGCAGAGAGAGAAAGAAAGAGAGAAGGAGAGAATTAGAGAACGCACACTTAGATTCACACAGGACACCGAATAGGACAGGAGAAGTACTCCAGATATAACAAACTGACCCCAGCCCCCCGACACATAAACTACTGCAGCATAAATACTGGAGGCTGAGACAGGAGGGGTCAGGAGACACTGTGGCAGAGATGCAAGGTGTCTCCAGTGCACTATTCTAGCCCGGTGCGCTCTATTCCAGCTCCTCTCATTTCCGGGCTAAAATGGGCATCCAGCCAGGACGTATTGAGCCAGCTCTATGTTCTGGATCTCCAATGCGTCTCCGCGGTCCAGTGTATCCTGTGCCTCCTCCCCGCACTCGCCCTGAGGTACTTGTCACCAGCCCAGTTCCAGCACCACGCACCAGGCCTCCAGTGCGCCTCCAGGATCCAGTACGCCCTGTTCCTCCTCCCCGCCCTCGCCCTGAGGTGCGTGTCCCCAGCCCGGTACCACCAGTGCCGGCAACACGCACCAGGCCTATAGTGAGCCTCGGCAGTCCAGTACGCCCTATTCCTCCTCCTCTCACTCACCCTGAGGTGCGTGTCCCCAGCCCGGTACCACTAGTGCTGGCACCACGCACCAGGCCTACAGTGTGCCTCGGCAGTCCAGAGCGTCTGCCGACAGTACCCAGTCCAGAGCGTCCGGCGACGGGCCACAGACCGGAACCTCCAGCGGCGGTCCCCTGTCCGGGGTCTCCAGCGACGGTCCCCAGTCCAGAACATCCGGCGATGATCCACGCAGAGAGGGTCCCCAGCCCAGGGCCTACGGCGAGGATCCGCAGTCCAGAGCCTCCGACGATGATCCACGGTTCAGTGCTACAAGAGCGGACTCAGTGTAAAGAAGGGGGGCAGCGTCCAGAACCAGAGCCGCCATCGAGGTTAGATGCCCTCCCAGACCCTCCCATATAGGTTTAGGTTTGCGGCCAGGAGTCCGCACTTTTGGGGGGGGGGGGTACTGTCACGCCCTGACCTTAGTTATCTTGGTTTTCTTTATTATGTTGGTTAGGTCAGGGTGTGACGAGGGTGGTATGTGTGCTTTGTCTTGTCTAGGGTTTTTGGTTTGTCTAGGTATATATAGGTCTATCGTGGCCTGAATTGGTTCCCAATCAGAGGCAGCTGTTTGTCGTTGTCCATGATTGGGGATCCTTTTTAGGTTACCATGTTCCATGTTGGTTTTGTGGGTTATTGTCTATGTGTAGTTGCCTGTCAGCACTCATGTATTATAGCGTCACGTTCGTTTTGTTTCTTTGTTAGCTTGTTTAGTGTTTATTCGTTTATTAAAAGAAGAAAAATTCCTCGTTATGACGAATGTGACACAGGCGTCATTTACAGATAGCCAGGGGCACACTTCAACATTCAGACATAATTTACAAACAAAGCATTTGTGTTTAGTGAGTCCGCCATATCAGAGGCAGTAGGGATGACCAGGAATGTTCTCTTGATAAGTGAATAAATTGTGCCATTTCCTGCCCTGCTAAGCATTGACAATGTAATGAGTACTTTTGGGTGTCAAGGAAAATGAATGCAGTAAAAAGTATAATATTTTCTTCAGGAATGTAGCAAAGTAATAGTTATCAAAAATATAATAGCAAAGTAAAGTACAGATACTACTTAAGTAGTACTTTAAAGTATTTTTTACTTAAGTACTTTACTCCACTGGAAATTAGTGTGATGTACCAACACCTGTTGTGTTATAAATGGATGAGAGAGCTTATAAATGGATAAGAGCGTTTCCTACTGCCTGAGCTATGTTGTTGATGTAAATTGAGAAGAGCATGGGGCCTAGGTGCGAGCCTTGGGGTACTCCCTTGGTGACAAGCAGTGGTTGAGACAGCAGATGTTCTGACTTTATACACTGCGCTCTTTGCGAGAGGTAGTTAGCAAACCAGGCCAAAAACCCCTCAGAGATACCAATACTCCTTAGCCGGCCCACAAGAATGGAATGTTCTACCATATCAAAAGCTTTGGCCAAGTCAATAAAAATAGCAGCACAACATTGCTTAGAATCAAGGGCAATGGTGAAATCATTTAGGACCTTTGCAGTGACACATCCATAACCTGAGCGGAAACCAGATAGCATACCAGAGAGAATACTATAGACATCAAGGAAGCCAGTCAGTTGATTATTGTCAAGTTTTTTTCCCCAACACTTTTGATAAACAGGGCAAAATATAAATTGGGCATCCAGCCAGCTTGATCTCCCCCTTTAAATAAAGGACCCACTATGGCTGCCTTCCAAGCAATGGTAACCTCCCCAGATAGGAGAGACAGGTTAAAAAGATCAGTGATAGGCTTGGGGATGATAGGGGCAGTAACCATAAAGAAGAAAGGATCAAAACCATCTGAAACTGTGTAGCGGGGAAGAGGAAAAAGAGGGAGGAGCATCGGGGCTAGTCGCATTAGAAGAGCTGGGAGATGAGGAAATGTTGGATGGGCAATGAGGCATTGCTGAGTCATAATAATTCTGACTAAATGAAGTGGTGATTAAAGAGCTCAGCCATGCGCTCCTTGTCAGTCACAACCACATCATCAACATTAAGGAACATGGGCAGCTGTGAGGAGGAGAGTTTATTCTCCAGGTCTTTAACCGTTTTCCAGAACATTTTGGGGTTAGACCCACAGAGAGAGAACTGCTTTAACTACCTTTGGCCTTCCTGATAGCCTGAGTGCACTTATTTCTCATTTGCCTGAACGAGAGCCAGTCGGCCTGAGTATGCATGTGCAGAGCCTTTCGCCTAATGGAATTCTTGAGGTGGAGTAACTCTGCAAGATCACGGCCGAACCAGGGGGCTGAACCTGTTTTTCATTCTCATTTTCTTTATGGGGGAGTGAAAAAAGAAGGTCCAAGCATCTTCGACAGATGGGATCAAGCTGATTCTGTACCAATTTATAGAGGCCAGGTCATAAAGAATTTTCTGGGTGTTTGGAGTCATACTTGCTTTAAGACTTGGTCAGATGGTTTAAGCATATCCTTACTCCCTACGTTTTATTTCTGTTAATCTCTCTTAAGAACAAGACTTGTCTGTTGAGGCTGAGAAGTGCTGGGTCTGAAATTGGACGAGTACATTCCTTCCCAGACATTCTTCACACACACACACACACACACACACACACACACACACACACACACACACACACACACACACACACACACACACACACACACACACACACACACACACACACACACACATGCATAGTAACCTATATGTCAGGGGTCCTCAACCACATTCAGCTGTGGGAAGATTATTTTCTTGAACGGATGGTTAGGGGGGGTACACTGCAAATTGACCCCAAGAAGCCCAATCAGATATATTTGACGAAAACAATCATTTCAAACCTTGATTACATTTGTATACGATCACGTGTGTCACGTTCTGACCTTAGTTCTTTTATTTAGGTCTTTGTTTTAGAATGGTCAGGGCGTGAGTTGGGTGGGTTGTCTATATTCGTTTTTCTATGTTGGTTTTTGAGTTTGGCCTGGTATGGTTCTCACTCAGAGGCAGGTGTCGTTAGTTGTCTCTGATTGAGAATCATACTTAGGTAGCCTTTTTCCACCTGTGTTTCGTGGGTCTTTATTTTCTGTTCTGTGTTTTATGTATGCACCGTACAGGACTGTTTCGGTTTCATATTGTTTTCTTTGTTGTTTTCTTATTTAGTGTTCTGAGTTATAAATAAATATAATGAACACTTACCACGCTGCGCATTGGTCCCCCGATCCTTCTTACTACTCCTCCTCATCAGAGGAAGAAGAAGACCGTTACAACGTGTCTATATATTATGCGTGGGAATACTTGGGAACAGATTTCCTACATTAAAATCACTTGGAGCTGATTTCCTGATGTTTTTGACAGTCTTCTATATCCAACAATGAAAAAAATAAAATAGTTATTATCTCAGAAAAAAAAAGAAAAAAAATCACCTGTGGGCCAAATTGGGCCTGTGTGCCACCAGTTGGGGAACGCTGCTGTATGTTATAGGGTGAACTGAACTGCACACATGCATAGTAACATTTACATTAGGCACATTCTGGGAACTGCATGCACATTAGTGAACTCTGTGACCACATTTCTCTTATTCAGAGCCAATAGTCAGCACAACACAACATGTTCTTCAGGTGGATTCCCAGAGAGGAACTTGAATGAACCACCTCTGAGATTTTCCCATGACATGGGCAATGGCCAATACCGACAGAGATTTAGGCATATGTGTGTGTGTGTGTGTGTGTGTGTGTGTGTGTGTGTGTGTGTGTGTGTGTGTGTGTGTGTGTGTGTGTGTGTGTGTGTGTGTGTGTGTGTACCACCCCATATTTCTTTGACCTCTGCATTCCCCTGAGAGCCAATCAGAAGCCATGCTGAGGTCCCCACCCTGGAAGCAGGGTCTCTCCAGTCCAGACAGCTTCTAGCTAGACAAGGAGGAGCAGAGAACTCTGTGCTCTGCACTGGCTGTAACTTAGAAACTGTACCACGCTTACTCACACAAACACGCACTTGAATAACAAACACACGTTCGTGCATAAGATAAAGATCAGACAGGATCAATTCTTTATAATGGTAAACCCAGCAGATAAAGATCAGACAGGATCAATTCTTTATAATGGTAAACCCAGCAGATAAAGATCAGACAGGATCAATTCTTTATAAGATAAAGATCAGACAGGATCAAATCTTTATAATGGTAAACCCAGCAGATAAAGATCAGACAGGATCAAATCTTTATAATGGTAAATCCAGCAGATAAAGATCAGATAGGATAAATTCTTTATAATGTGTAAACCCAGCAGATAAAGATCAGACAGGATCAAATCTTTATAATGGTAAACCCAGCAGATAAAGATCAGACAGGATCAATTCTTTATAATGGTAAACCCAGCAGATAAAGATCAGACAGGATCAATTCTTTATAATGTGTAATCCCAGCAGATAAAGATCAGACAGGATCAAATCTTTATAATGGTAAACCCAGCAGATAAAGATCAGACAGGATCAAATCTTTATAATGGTAAACCCAGCAGATAAAGATCAGACAGGATCAATTCTTTATAATGTGTAAACCCATCACGGGAAATTCAAATGAAATCAGCCAAGACCTCAGAAAAAAATTGTAGACCTCCACAAGTCTTGTTCATCCTTGGGAGCAATTTCCAAATGCCTGAAGGTACCACGTTCATCTGTACAAACAATAGTACGTAAGTACAAACACCATGGGACCACGCAGCCATACCACTCAGGAAGGAGACGCGTTCTGTCTCCTAGAGATGAACGTACTTTGGTGCGAAAAGTGCAAATCAATCCCAGAACAACAGTAAAGGACCTTGTGAAGATGCTGGAGGAAACCGGTACAAAAGTATCTATATCCACAGTAAAATGAGTCCTACATCGACATAACCTGAAAGGCCTCTCAGCAAGGAAGAAGCCACTGCTCCAAAACCGCCATAAAAAAGCCAGACTAAGGTTTGCAACTGCACATGGGGACAAGGATCAAACTTTTTGGAGAAATGTCCTCTGGTCTGATGAAACAAAAATACTGTTTGGTCATAATGACCATCGTTATGTTTGGAGGAAAAAGGGGGGGGGCTTGCAAGCCGAAGAACACCATCCCAACCGTGAAGCACGTGGGTGGCAGCATCATGTTGTGGGTGTGCTTTGCGGTAGGAGGGACTGGTGCACTTCACAAAATAGATGGCATCATGAGTGAGGAAAATGATGTGGATATATTAAAGCAACATCTCAAGACATCAGTCAGGAAGTTAAAGCTTGGTCGCAAATGGGTCTTCCAAATGGACAATGACCCCCAAGCATACTTCCAAAGTTGTGGCAAAATGGCTTAGGACAACAATGTCAAGTGGCCATCACAATGCCCTTAGTAATTTATTTATATTTTTTACCTTTATTTTACTAGGCAAGTCAGTTAAGAACAAATGCTTATTTTCATTGACGTCCTAGGAACAGTGGGTTAACTGCCTGTTCAGGGGCAGAACGACAGATTTTGTACCTTGTCAGCTCGGGGATTTGAACTTGCAACCTTTCGTTTACTAGTCCAATGCTCTAACCACTAGGCTACCCTGCCACCCCAATCTCTGTGAAAGCTTCCCATGTTTGGAACACATTGCTATCAGACACACACAACTACACCACCTATCACACCTTCACAAAAAAACATAAAGACATGGCTGAAGTGAACTTAATCCCTAGCTGTGTATTACAGTTTACCATGTAATCTGTTGTCTGTAGCTTGTGAGGTGTGGAAACACTTTGCTGCTTTTATCTATTTAGTTTAGTTGCTTTTCGTTCTATTGCTCTGAGTGCTAAGTGTTGCTGTGTCTGTCTGCGTGTTAAGTGTTGCTTGTCCTGTGTTGCTGTGTCTGTCTGAGTGCTAAGTGTTGCTGTGTCTGTCGAGTGCTAAGTGTTGCTGTGTCTGTTGCAATATTTGTGTTGTGGAGAAATGACCAGGCAGGAGAAGGGAGTACAGTTAGTTGTCGTTTAGTCAAAAACCCCTCGAGCTCCACAGTTCCCGGCATTCCAGTGCGCATGCGCATTTCCTATTAGGTGTAGTAACGTAACACTGCCGTAATGCATTACTGCTTAGTAACAGCACAGTAACTAATATAAACAGATGTAGATCCCAGATACTACACTCGTCCCCCATAGTGTTTAACTCCCAGAGAACAAGGTAAATATGTTAGGTAACTACTAATGCAATATCTGAACAATGCATTCTTAAACATTTTTCAACTACTGGGTTGAAGCAGACTTTTCAGAGCCCAGCACAAATCCAGGGGATTATTCTGCCCCGAAGATGGAGTTTGTGTCCTAATAACTAACCCAGGTAATGTCCTTTTTCTTCCCTTTTATCTAGGACACATTAACCTCTTCAGTCACCCTCTACTTTTTTGAACATTCTGTTAAAAATCGCGCAACATTTCAGCGCCCTGCTACTCATGCCAGGAATATAGTATATGCATTTGCTTAGTCTGTGTGGATAGAAAACACTCAGACGTTTAAAAAACTGGTTAAATCACTGCTGTGGCTTTACCAGAACGGCATTTACATCGAAAAGCACAGGAAAAACTGATCACTGAAAATGGGGAAAATATATCCATGCGCTACTTGAACCCATTGATAAACGTGAACCACAATTAATTGACTGAGGTTGCAGTACCTACAGCTTCCACAGGGTGTCTAGAGTCTTGTCATTTCCCTTCGAGTTTTTTCTTGGTCAAACACATACAGGACACCGTATCTAATCCGGTCTAGGACCGGATATGCGGATATTTTCGTTGAGTTTCTAGCCGGACATTTTTCCAGACGGACAGCTAATGATCTTTACATCGCCTCCTGATGAATTTTATCGCTTATTAACGTTTACTAATACCTAAAGTTGCATTACAAACGTATTTCGAAGTGTTTTGTGAAAGTTTATCGTCGACTTTTTGAATTTTAAAAAATGACGTTACGTTTTGAAATGATGTTTTTTTCGTTTATCACACAGTCTACATATAACGATATCTAGGCTTTATATGGACCGATTTAATCGAAATAAAGACCCAAATAGTGTTTATGGGACATCTAGGAGTGCCAACAAAGAAGATGGTGAAAGGTAATGAATGTTTTCTATTTTATTGTGCGGTTTGTGTAACGCCGAAATGCTAATTATTTTGTTTACGTCCCCTGTGGGTCTTTTGGGGTGTTGCATGCTATCAGATAATAGCTTCTCATGCTTTCGCCGAAAAGCATTTTAAAAATCTGACTTGTTGCCTGGATTCACAACGAGTGTAGCTTTAATTCGATACCCTGCATGTGTATTTTAATGAACTTTTGAGTTTTAACTAATACTATTAGCATTTAGCGTAGCGCATTTGCATTTCCAGAGCTCTAGTTGGGACGCAAGCGTCCCGAGTAGAAGCAACAGGTTAAAGTGTTTGTTTTACTGTCCGTTACCTCCTTAACCAGCTCAACTCACAGGTCAAGCCTTTGAGGTGCCCTTCGCTGTCGAATAGGATATCTCCGCTCCTCCTGGGCTTCCTGTGGTGGGCCAGGTTCGGGTGGAAGGTCAGGCTCTGTCTCTCCCGTACGTCCACAGTCAGGAGAATAGTCCTGGGGCTCGTTATTGTTCTTGTTCTCTCGGTATGTCTCTGCTGGGGTGTTGGACCGTAGCAGATGATCCACATGAACGTTGACCTGGCGATGACCAATTTGGACTTGGTAAGTCAAAGGTCCTCTGCGTTGCAAGATCACACCTGAGTTCCACAGGCGCTTGGGGTGTCTGAAATCACGTACCATCACCCTCTCTCCCTCTTTGAATTCTCTGACAGTCTTTGATTGTCTGTCATGAGCTTTCTTCTGCTGTAGCTGGTGCTTTGCCACAGTGCATGACAAGTCTGGTTTCAACAATGTCAGGCGGGTACGTAGTTGGCGTTTCAGAAACAGTTCAGCTGGTGTACATTCCGTTACTGTGTGTGGTGTGTTACGGTAAGTAAACAGGAACCGTGGAATCCTTTGGTGGGTGGACACAGACTGAACCTCGAGTCTAGTCCAGGCCTTCTTAAAGGTTTGCACGGCTCTCTCCGCTGCTCCGTTTGATGCCGGATGGTAAGGTGGTGACAGGATGTGCCTTACCCCATTGTTCTTGAGAAACATTTCAAAATCGTTTGACGTGAACGGAGGGCCATTGTCCGATACGAGCTCCTTGACTAGTCCAAAGGATGCAAACAGGTGTCTGAGAAGATTGATGGTCTTCTCAGCTGTGGTCAGTTGAGTAGGGAACACTTCCATCCACTTGGAATGGACATCGACGACAACAAGGAAGTGTTGCTTGTCAATTTCGGCGTAATCCACATGGATGCGTTCCCAAGGTGTAGCAGCCCAGGACCATGGATGAAGAGGTGCAGCAGCAGGCTTGTTGCGAACAGCTTCACAAGGTGAGCAGTGGCCTACATGCTGTTGAATGTCCTGATCCAGTCCAGGCCACCACAGATAACTGCGAGCGAGTGCTTTCATTCGAGTGATCCCTGGATGTCCCTCATGCAGGTCAGATAGCAGTCTCCTCTGGAATTTGTGAGGTACCACCACCCTTGATCCCCACAGAACACACCCTTGATCAGTGGACAACTGGTCTTTCTTGTCGATGAATGGACGAAGGTTATCGTCATTTACGAAGGTTGGCCAACCGCCTAATGTTAAGTCCAAGACTTTGGAAAGCACTGGGTCTTTCCTTGTTTCCTCTGCTATGTCAGAAGCAGATATGGGCAGTTCATCAATGAGAGAGATCTGGAAGACTGCTCTATCATCTTCACTGTCGGAGTCACTATTGCACGGTAGTCTCGATAGTGCATCGGCATTTGCGTGATCACTGGATCGTCTGTACTCAATCTCGTAGTCGTAGGCTAACAATATCAGAGCCCAACGTTGCATTCGAAGTGCCGCAAGGGTTGGTATAGCTGATTTTGGTCCAAGGATGGCCAACAGAGGCTTGTGATCTGTCAGCAGTTGGAACTTCCTTCCGTAGAGGTATTTGTGAAACTTCTTCACTCCGAATATTATGCTCAGGGCTTCCTTCTCAATTTGAGCATAATTTTTCTCACTTGGTGACAGAGTCCGTGATGCAAATGCAATAGGGTGTTCTTCACCTGACGGTAGAACATGTGAGATGACGGCTCCTACTCCGTATGGAGATGCATCACACGCGAGTCTCAGCTTCATCTCTGTGTTATAGTGGGCAAGCCACTTGCTCTTTAGCAGACGCTGTTTGCAAGTCTTGAATGCTTCTTCGCATTGTGGGGACCAATTCCACTTTGTATCGGCCTGCAGCAGTTGGTGAAGCGGATGCAACAATGTGGACAAGTTTGCCACAAACTTTCCGTAATAGTTCAGGAGCCCCAAAAATGACCTCAGCTCTGAGATATTTGTGGGTGCTGGAGCGTTTACGATTGCTTCCACCTTGCTGTTGGTTGGGTGCAGGCCTTGTGCATCAATCTTGTATCCGAGATACTCCACTGAGTCCTGGAGGAACTCACACTTGCTGCGTTTCATTCTCACTCCGTATTTCTCCAGTCTTGACATCACTTTGTCCAGCACTACAAGGTGCTCTCCAATGGTTGGTGCTGACACGAGGATGTCGTCCATGAAGCACACAACATGGTCTATACCGTCCAAGATCTGATCCATTGTTTGTTGGAATATCGCTGGAGCTGTCGAGATTCCATAGGCCAAGCGATTGAATCTGAATAGCCCCTTGTGTGTATTGATGGTCAGATACTGTTCTGACTCCGGATCCAGCTTCAGTTGCTGATAAGCGAATGCCATGTCCAGCTTACTGAAAACCTTCCCACCAGCTAGAGTGGCAAACAGATCTTCAGCGTTTGGTAGTGGATATTCCTCTGGTAGTATGCAGCGATTTACTGTGACCTTGTAGTCACCGCACATTCTGACGGTCTTGTCTTTCTTTGGGACTACAACAATCGGAGCAGCCCAGTCGCTCCTCGCTACTTTCGTTATTATGTTATTCTTCTGTAGGCGGTCCAGTTCCTTCTCTACTGCTTCCTTAAGAGCATAGGGAACTGGACGTGGTTTGTGAAAGATAGGCTTGGTTCCTTCTTGCACTCTGACTTTTGCTGTGAAGTCTTGTATTTCACCGTAGCCATCTTTGAAAAGTTCTTTGTGCTTCTCCAGCATGTTAGTGAGTGTAGCCTGACTCACTGGTTTGTCATTTCTCAGACTGAAGATTTCTCCCCAGTTCAACTTGATCTTTTGTAGCCAGTTTCTGCCTAGCAAGGCTGATTTTTCTCCTTTAACAATGACAAGCGGTAGCGTCCACTCCTTCCCCTCATACCGGACTGGTACCTGGATCTGCCCTAACACAGGAATAGTGTCACCAGTGTATGAAGAAAGGCGGATGGACGCGGGCTGAAGAGGGCACTCTTTCAGTTTTTCTTTGTAGAGTCTCTCTGGAACCAGGGATACAGACGCTCCGGTGTCCAGCTGCATTTTAACTGGTTTTCCTGCTAACTCCATGTTGAGATAGATTCCATCTTTTAGTTGTTGAGCTGTGTACACTGTGAACAGTTCCACTACTGTTTCAGTTGTACCTTCCTCTTCTTGTGCTGCGTCTGACACTTTGTGCGCTCTTGCCGTGCGTTTCGAGGCTTTACACACTCTCTGCAAATGTCCAACCTTTCCACAATTGTGGCACTTTTCCTTTTGGAATCGACATTCACTGTGCTGATGATTATCTCCCCACATCTGTAGCAACTTGGCTTAGACCTTTGAGATGTGGGCTGCTTTGTTCTTGTGTAACCTTGAGGACGGGACTGAAAAAAGTGTGACTTTTGTGAGCTTTTTCCACCACGTGCATCACTGACCTTGTGAACACCTTTCTGACGTTCTGCATGAGTCCAAGTGCTATATCACAGGCTTTCTTAAAGGTCAGGTCCTTCTCTGACAGGAGCCTTCTGTGATATGCTTCACCTGTGAGACCACATACAAACTTGTCTCGGAGAGCATCATCAAGAAATCGTGCAAACTCACATGTACTTGCCAGCCTTTTCAAAGCAAGGATGTAGTCAGCCACGGTTTCCCCTTGACTCTGGTGACGTTGGTAAAATCTGAAACGTTCTGCAATGAGAATTGGCTTAGGCTTGACATACCTTGAAAGAGTTTCAGTCAGTTCTGCATAGTTCAACTCCACTGCTTTCATTGGTTCAATGAGACCAATCAACAATCCATACTCAGTTGGACCCAAAACACTGAGAAATACGTCTGCTTTCTTTCCATCTTTGATTTCATTTGCAGCCAGCCAACGCTCAAAACGCTCCAAATAGTAATCAAAATCCTCTTTTGTAGCCTCAAACTCTGGTACTCGACCAATGGTTGCCATTTTCACAGTTAATTGTTCAGTTTCCTTATATTCCTTAATTTTCTGAATATTCATCTACTTCTTCACTTCAGAAGTTTCTGTAATTACTTCATTCACTGCACTCATTTGTATTAATGTACACACCGTGTTACGTCCCTTCTTCCTTTTTTTTCTTCCCCTTGACAATATTTCTCCACTGAGATCGCCTAATTTCAATGGGTTCAATGACAGTTTATTTTATTTAACCACCAGAGGGCAGTGTCGCTATTCTGGACTCCAATAGTCTTGCTACTTGGCAGCTCCTGAATACTGTACTAGCAGTGCTAGCAGTGCTTAGCCTACTCTACTGGCGAAAGAAAATAAAAAATAACTGACGAATTACATATTTTTTTTTGAGTTTCATTACTCACGCAACATTCTTCCCTTCAAGCAATGTCCGTTTATGTAGTTTAATCACCTCGTCGCCACTGTAATATTTGTGTTGTGGAGAAATGACCAGGCAGGAGACGGGAGTACAGTTAGTTGTCGTTTAGTCAAAAACCCCTCGTGCTCCACAGTTCCCGGCATTCCAGTGCGCATGTGCATTTCCCATTAGGTGTAGTAACGTAACACTGCCGTAATGCATTACTGCTTAGTAACAGCACAGTAACTAATATAAACAGATGTAGATCCCAGATACTACATCTGTCTGAGTGCTAAGTGTTGCTGTGTCTGTCTGAGTGCTAAGTGTTGCTGTGTCTGTCTGAGTGCTAACTGTGTCTGTCTGAGTGCTACTGTGTCTGTCTGAGTGCTAAGTGTTGCTGTGTCTGTCTGATAAACAGATGCTAAGTGTTGCTGTGTCTGTCTGAGTGCTAAGTGTTGCTGTGTCTGTCTGAGTGCTAAGTGTTGCTGTGTCTGTCTGAGTGCTAAGTGTTGCTGTGTCTGTCTGAGTGCTAAGTGTTGCTGTGTCTGTCTGAGTGCTAAGTGTTGCTTGTACTGTGTTGCTGTGTCTGTCTGAGTGCTAAGTGTTGCTGTGTCTGTCTGAGTGCTAAGTGTTGCTGTGTCTGTCTGAGTGCTAAGTGTTGCTTGTACTGTGTTGCTCTCCATCTGCTCATTGCTCATTGTTTGTCTGTATTGTTTTTTTAATAACCTGCCCAGGGACTGTGGTTGAAAATGAGCAGTCTGGCTAAAACCGACACTTTTACTGAAATGTTGAATAATGTGCACTGTCCCTGTAAAAATTAAATAAAGTCAAATTCAATAAAATATCTTTAACATAATCTACTAAACATGTCTCATTGTCTATGTCAAATGTCTCAACTGGTTTTGCTTCACCTAATACATGTTGTAATATTTTTAAAAAAAAAAAAATTAAAAAAAAAAAGTTTAAACTCACCGCTCCACAATCCTGAGGACATTGGTCCGGACAGAGGTTCCCCCAATTAAGGACAGTTTGGCAATCTTCAAAACAAGAAAGGTAAATGCAAAAATTACTGTATGTGTAAAGAAACAATTTTAAAAAATCTATATTTTATTTTTCAAAGGTTCTGTCATATCATTCCTGCAACAAACATTGTTAGAAATGGGTGTAATTGGCAAATCTCTTCCTCTTCTTTGCAACTGTGCACATGTGAGTTTGAGTGAGCGACAGGGAGAACGAACAAGAGAGAAAGGGGAGAAACGTAACATGACTCGTCAAGACAGTCAGGACACAAGGGTTTTGCACCTGATGTGAGTTAAAATAGGTTTTGATTTGCTTTACAAACATATGTATATTATAAGCTGAGCTATTTCAATTGACTCAATTGACTACTTAACACTAAGAACAGGCAATCATGGGCAGCTGAATATAATGTCTCTTGAAGAAACCAGTCTCAGTGAGACCTGATGCAGAGAAAAAAATATTCATGATCATCATAGCTCGTACAAACCTAGCTCTTACCAACCTTTTTAGTAGGAATCAATACACATTGAAAATCCAAGTATAAAAGAACAACAAAACAAAAAAATTGCGCACAAAACGTATCACAAGCTAGATTTCCATCCAACTGGCGACAGATTTTCATATGAATATTCTATGATCCGCATAAAGAAAAAACATCTGACTTGTCGCGGATAAAAATCAGTTCCGTGATGAGCTAGTGCACACAAAAATGTACTTTGTCACTTAAGTGTTCATGTACTGAATCACATTTTTCAACTCTACCGATGGGTTTTTGTCACTGTTACATTAAATAGCAAATGTTTCCACTCTGGTCTTGGCACATGCTCTCTAGCCAACAGCTCATAGATACTGTGTGGGTAAGATAGTCTACATGATGACATTACTATGTATAAGAGTGAGAATATTTTTCTTTGTCAAACGGCAGTCAAGCATCGATCATGTCACCAGAATCAGACACTCTATATTTATTGGAAAGGAGTAACAAGATCACGGTGCACTTTCACCACCAAAGTCAAGTTCATCATCATTTATTTAATCTGTAGCCTAATGAACTGCATGGTTTCCTGAGTTGTAGAGGGAGGAACACACACCATATGTGATCCATCTTATCCTGGTGACATGATCAGCAATGCTTGGTTGCCGTTTGACAAATAAAAATTATCTTGCTCTTCTGTCCATAATAATCTAATCATGTAGGCTATACCTGCACTGTATACACGAAAGAGCATGTGCCAATACCAGAGTGGGCAAACTCACTATATAACACATTGTTTAGTGAGAAAACCATCAGTAGAGTTGAAAATGCGATGGAAACCCATTAAACTTAACATTTTTATTCGGTACATAGGAATTTACCAGCAAAAGGTATATGTATATTATAATTTCTGTTGCTGTTGTATTTTACCCCTTTTCTCCCCAATTTTGTGATATCCAACTGCAATCTTGTCTCATTGCCAACGGGCAATTGCCAACGGGCTCGGGAGAGGCGAAGGTCGAATCATGTGTCCTCAGAAACATGACTCGCCTAGCCGAGCTTCTTAACACCCAACCACTTAACCCAGGTGTGTGGGAGGAAACACCATTCAACTGACGACCAGCCTGCAGGTGCCCGGCCCGCCACAAGGAGTCGCCAGAGCATGATGGGCCAATTGTGCGCCGCCCTATGGGACTCCCTGTTAAACCTGGGTCTGTAGTGATGCCTCAAGCACTGTGATGCCTCAAGCACTGCAATTTTTATTATTATTATTATTATTATTATTATTATGATTTATTTAACCAGGAATGTATATATATAACTCTAATCCTTTATTTAACCCGGTAGGCTAGTTGAGAACAAGTTCTCATCTACAACTGCGACCTGGCCGAGATAAAGCAAAACAGTGTGACACAAAAAAACAACACAGTAACACATGGAATAAACAAACATACAGTCAATAATACAATATAGCTTTGGGGGTGACCAGTGAAATAATACTGCTGGAGCGCGTGCTATGGGTGGGTGCTGCTATGGTGACCAGTGAAATAATACTGCTGGAGCGCGTGCTATGGGTGGGTGCTGCTATGGTGACCAGTGAAATAATACTGCTGGAGCGCGTGCTATGGGTGGGTGCTGCTATGGTGACCAGTGAAATAATACTGCTGGAGCGCGTGCTATGGGTGGGTGCTGCTATTGTGACCAGTGAGCTGAGATAAGGCTGGGCTTTACCTAGCAAAGACTTATAGATGACCTGGAGCCAGTGGGTTTGGCGACGAATATGAGCATAGAGGTCGCAGTGGTTGTGTGGCACTGTGATAGACTGCATCCAATTTGCTGGGTAGAGTGTTGGAGGCTATTTTGTAAATGACATCGCCGAAGTCAAGGATTGGTAGGATGGTCAGTTTTACGAGGGTATGTTTGGCAGCATGAGTGAAGGATGCTTTGTTGTGAAATAGGAAGCCGATTCTAGATTTAATTTTGGATTGGAGATGCTTAATGTGAGTCTGGAAGGAGAGTTTACAGTCTAACCAGACACCTAGGTATTTGTAGTTGTCCACATACTCTAAGTCAGAACCGTCCAGAGTAGTGATGCTGAACGGGCAGGCAGCTGTGGGCAGCGATCGGTTGAAGAGCATGCATTTAGTTTTACTTGCATTTAAGAGCAGTTGGAGGCCACGGAAGGAGAGTTGTATGGCATTGAAGCTCGTCTGGAGGTTAGTTAACACAGTGTCCAAAGAAGGGCCAAAAGTATACAGAATGGTGTCATCTGCGTAGAGGTGGATCAGAGAATCACCAGCAGCAAGAGCGACATCATTGATGTATACAGAGAAAAGGGTCGGCCTGAGGATTAACACTGTGGCACCCCCATAGAGACTGCCAGAGGTCTGGACAACAGGCCCTCCGATTTGACACACTGAACTCTGTCTGAGAAGTAGTTGGTGAACCAGGCGAGGCAGTCATTTGAGAAACCAAGGCTTTTGAGTCTGCCAATAAGAATATGGTGATTGACAGAGTCGAAAGCCTTGGCCAGGTCGATGAATACAGCTGCACAGTATTGTCTCTTATCGATGGCGGTTATGATATTGTTTAGGACCTTGAGCGTGGCTGAGGTGCACCCATGACCAAATCCGAAACCAGTTTGCATTGCGCAGAAGGTAAGACATTTAAGACATTTAAGTCATTTAGCAGACGCTCTTATCCAGAGCGACTTACAAATTGGTGCTTTCACCTTATGACATCCAGTGGAACAGCCACTTTACAATAGTGCATCTAAGTCTTTTAAGGGGGGGGGGTGAGAAGGATTACTTTATCCTGTCCTAGGTATTCCTTAAAGAGGTGGGGTTTCAGGTGTCTCCGGAAGGTGGTGATTGACTCCGCTGTCCTGGCGTCGTGAGGGAGTTTGTTCCACCATTGGGGAGCCAGAGCAGCGAACAGTTTTGACTGGGCTGAGCGGGAACTGTACTTCCTCAGTGGTAGGGAGGCGAGCAGGCCAGAGGTGGATGAACGCAGTGCCCTTGTTTGGGTGTAGGGCCTGATCAGAGCCTGGAGGTACTGAGGTGCCGTTCCCCTCACAGCTCCGTAGGCAAGCACCATGGTCTTGTAGCGGATGCGAGCTTCAACTGGAAGCCAGTGGAGAGAGCGGAGGAGCGGGGTGACGTGAGAGAACTTGGGAAGGTTGAACACCAGACAGGCTGCGGCGTTCTGGATGAGTTGTAGGGGTTTAATGGCACAGGCAGGGAGCCCAGCCAACAGCGAGTTGCAGTAATCCAGACGGGAGATGACAAGTGCCTGGATTAGGACCTGCGCCGCTTCCTGTGTGAGGCAGGGTCGTACTCTGCGGATGTTGTAGAGCATGAACCTACAGGAACGGGCCACCGCCTTGATGTTAGTTGAGAACGACAGGGTGTTGTCCAGGATCACGCCAAGGTTCTTAGCGCTCTGGGAGGAGGACACGATGGAGTTGTCAACCGTTATGGCGAGATCATGGAACGGGCAGTCCTTCCCCGGGAGGAAGAGCAGCTCCGTCTTGCCGAGGTTCAGCTTGGGGTGGTGATCCGTCATCCACACTGATATGTCTGCCAGACATGCAGAGATGCGATTCGCCACCTGGTCATCAGAGGGGGGAAAGGAGAAGATTAATTGTGTGTCGTCTGCATAGCAATGATAGGAGAGACCATGTGAGGTTATGACAGAGCCAAGTGACTTGGTGTATAGCGAGAATAGGAGAGGGCCTAGAACAGAGCCCTGGGGGACACCAGTGGTGAGAGCGCGTGGTGAGGAGACAGATTCTCGCCACGCCACCTGGTAGGAGCGACCTGTCAGGTAGGACGCAATCCAAGCATGGGCCGCGCCGGAGATGCCCAACTCGGAGAGGGTGGAGAGGAGGATCTGATGGTTCACAGTATCAAAGGCAGCCGATAGGTCTAGAAGGATGAGAGCAGAGGAGAGAGAGTTAGCTTTAGCAGTGCGGAGTGCCTCCGTGATACAGAGAAGAGCAGTCTCAGTTGAATGACTAGTCTTGAAACCTGACTGATTTGGATCAAGAAGGTCATTCTGAGAGAGATAGCGGGAGAGCTGGCCAAGGACGGCACGTTCAAGAGTTTTGGAGAGAAAAGAAAGAAGGGATACTGGTCTGTAGTTGTTGACATCGGAGGGATCGAGTGTAGGTTTTTTCAGAAGGGGTGCAACTCTCGCTGTCTTGAAGACGGGAGGGACGTAGCCGACGGTCAGGGATGAGTTGATGAGCGAGGTGAGGTAAGGGAGAAGGTCACCGGAAATGGTCTGGAGAAGAGAGGAGGGGATAGGGTCAAGCGGGCAGGTTGTTGGGCGGCCGGCCGTCACAAGACGCGAGATGTCATCTGGAGAGAGAGGGGAGAAAGAGGTCAGAGCACAGGGTAGGGCAGTGTGAGCAGAACCAGCGGTGTCGTTTGACTTAGCAAACGAGGATCGGATGTCGTCGACCTTCTTTTAAAAATGGTTGACGAAGTCATCTGCAGAGAGGGAGGAGGGGGAGGGGGAGGAGGATTCAGGAGGGAGGAGAAGGTGGCAAAGAGCTTCCTAGGGTTAGAGGCAGATGCTTGGAATTTAGAGTGGTAGAAAGTGGCTTTAGCAGCAGAGACAGAGGAGGAAAATGTAGAGAGGAGGGAGTGAAAGGATGCCAGGTCCGCAGGGAGGCGAGTTTTCCTCCATTTCCGCTCGGCTGCCCGGAGCCCTGTTCTGTGAGCTCGCAATGAGTCGTCGAGCCACGGAGCGGGAGAGGAGGACCGAGCCGGCCTGGAGGATAGGGGACATAGAGAGTCAAAGGATGCAGAAAGGGAGGAGAGGAGGGTTGAGGAGGCAGAATCAGGAGATAGGTTGGAGAAGGTTTGAGCAGAGGGAAGAGATGATAGGATGGAAGAGGAGAGAGTAGCGGGGAGAGAGAGCGAAGGTTGGGACGGCGCGATACCATCCGAGTAGGGGCAGTGTGGGAAGTGTTGGATGAGAGCGAGAGGGAAAAGGATACAAGGTAGTGGTCGGAGACTTGGAGGGGAGTTGCAATGAGGTTAGTGGAAGAACAGCATCTAGTAAAGATGAGGTCGAGCGTATTTCCTGCCTTGTGAGTAGGGGGGGAAGGTGAGAGGGTGAGGTCAAAAGAGGAGAGGAGTGGAAAGAAGGAGGCAGAGAGGAATGAGTCAAAGGTAGACGTGGGGAGGTTAAAGTCGCCCAGAACTGTGAGAGGTGAGCCGTCCTCAGGAAAGGAGCTTATCAAGGCATCAAGCTCATTGATGAACTCTCCGAGGGAACCTGGAGGGCGATAAATGATAAGGATGTTAAGCTTGAAAGGGCTGGTAACTGTGACAGCATGGAATTCAAAGGAGGCGATAGACAGATGGGTAAGGGGAGAAAGAGAGAATGACCACTTGGGAGAGATGAGGATCCCGGTGCAACCACCCCGCTGACCAGAAGCTCTCGGGGTGTGCGAGAACACGTGGGCGGACGAAGAGAGAGCAGTAGGAGTAGCGGTGTTGTCTGTGGTGATCCATGTTTCCGTCAGTGCCAAGAAGTCGAGGGACTGGAGGGAGGCATAGGCTGAGATGAACTCTGCCTTGTTGGCCGCAGATCGGCAGTTCCAGAGGCTACCGGAGACCTGGAACTCCACGTGGGTCGTGCGCGCTGGGACCACCAGATTAGGGTGGCCGCGGCCACGCGGTGTGGAGCGTTTGTATGGTCTGTGCAGAGAGGAGAGAACAGGGATAGACAGACACATAGTTGACAGGCTAGAGAAGAGGCTACGCTAATGCAAAGGAGATTGGAATGAGAAGTGGACTACACGTCTCGAATGTTCAGAAAGTTAAGCTTACGTAGCAAGAATCTAATTGACTAAAATGATTAAAATGATACAGTACTGCTGAGGTAGGCTAGCTGGCAGTGGCTGCGTTGTTGACTTTGTAGGCTAGCTGGCAGTGGCTGCGTTGTTGACACTACACTAATCAAGTCGTTCCGTTGAGTGTAAAGTTTCTACAATGCTGCTATTCGGGGCTAGCTGGCTAGCTAGCAGTGTTGATTACGTTACGTTGCGTTAAAAGAACGACAATAGCTGGCTAGCTAACCTAGAAAATCGCTCTAGACTACACAATTATCTTTGAAACAAAGACGGCTATGTAGCTAGCTACGATCAAACAAATCACACCGTTGGGACTGTAATGAAATGAAATGAAAATGTGATACTACCTGTGTAGCGAAGCGGAATGCGACCGGAATGCGAAAGTTCTATTCAGTAGACGTTGGCTAGCTGTTGGCTAGCTAGGAGTGACTCCTACGTTAAGGACGACAAATAGCTGGCTAGCTAACCTCGGTAAATTAAGATAATCACTCTAAGACTACACACTCTAAACTACACAATTATCTTGGATACGAAGACAGCAAAGACAACTATGTAGCTAGCTAACACTACACTAATCAAGTCGTTCAGTTGAGTGTGATAGTTACTACAGTGCTACGGTAGACGGTGAACGTTTGCTTGCTGGCTAGCTGCTGGGCAGATAGGAGGACGGCGAAATACGATAATTACGCAATTATCTTTGATACAAAGACGGCTATGTAGCTAGCTAAGAAGAAATTGCTAAGATTAGACAAATCAAACCGTTGTACTATAATGAAATGTAATGAAATGTAATGAAAAGTTATACAACCTGCAGACCGAAGCAGACCGAAGCGCGGATGCGACCGCTCGCTCCAACCCGGAAGGATTCGAAATGGTCTGTGATTTGTTTGTTAACTTGGCTTTCGAATACCTTAGAAAGGCAGGGTAGGATGGATATATATGCAGTTTTTTGTTTTTTTACGTGTTATTTCTTACATTAGTACCCCAGGTCATCTTAGGTTTCATTACATACAGTCGAGAAGAACTACTGAATATAAGAGCAGCGTCAACTCACCATCAGTACGACCAAGGATATGACTTTCGCGAAGCGGATCCTGTGTTCTGCCTTTCACCCAGGACAACGGAATGGATCCCAGCCGGCGACCCCAAAAAACGACTTCGTAAAAGAGGGAAACGAAGCGGTCTTCTGGTCAGACTCCGGAGACAGGCACATTGTGCACCACTCACTAGTATACTTCTCGCCAATGTCCAGTTTCTTGACAACAAGGTTGATGAAATCCGAGCAAGGGTAGCATTCCAGAGGGACATCAGAGACTGTAACGTTCTTTGCTTCACGGAAACATGGCTCACTGGAGAGACGCTATTGGAGTCGGTGCAGCCAGCTGGTTTCTCCACGCATCGCCCCGACAGAAACAAACATCTTTCTGGTAAGAAGAGGGGCGGGGGCGTATGCTTCATGGTTAACGGGACGTGGTGTGGCCACAACAACATACAGGAACTCAAGTCCTTCTGTTCACCTGATTTAGAATTACTCACAATCAAATGTCGACCGCATTATCTACCAAGGGAATTCTCTTCGATTATAATCACAGCCGTATATATTCCCCTCCAAGCAGACACATCGATGGCTCTGAACAAACTTTATTTGACTCTTTGCAAACTGGAATCCATACATCCTGAGGCTGCATTCATTGTTGCTGGGGATTTTAACAAGGCTAATCTGAAAACAAGACTCCCTAAATTGTATCAGCATATCGATTGCGCAACCAGGGCTGGCAAAACCTTGGATCATTGCTATTCTAACTTCCGCGACGCATATAAGGCCCTGCCCCGCCCTCCTTCCGGAAAAGCTGACCACGACTCCATTTTGTTGATCCCTGCCTACAGACAGAAACTAAAACAAGAAGCTCCCACGCTGAGGTCTGTCCAACGCTGGTCCGACCAATCTGATTCCACACTCCAAGACTGCTTCCATCACGTGGACTGGGATATGTTTCATATTGCGTCAGACAACAACATTGACTAATACGCTGAATCGGTGTGCGAGTTCATTAGAACGTGCGTTGAAGATATCGTTCCCATAGCAACGATTAAAACATTCCCAAACCAGAAACAGTGGATTGATGGCAGCATTCGTGTGAATCTGAAAGCGCGAACCACTGCTTTTAATCAGGGCAAGGTGACCGGAAACATGACCGAATGCAAACAGTGTAGCTATTCCCTCCGCAAGGCAATCAAACAAGCTAAGCGTCAGTATAGAGACAAAGTAGAATCTCAATTCAACGGCTCAGACACAAGAGGTATGTGGCAGGGTCTACAGTCAATCACGGATTACAAAAATAAAACCAGCCCCGTCACGGATCAGGATGTCTTGCTCCCAGGCAGACTAAATAACTTTTTTGCCCGCTTTGAGGACAGTGCCACTGACACGGCCTGCAACCAAAACATGCGGCCTCTCCTTCACTGCAGCCGAGGTGAGTAAAACATTTAAACGTGTTAACCCTCGCAAGGCTGCAGGCCCAGACGGCATCCCCAGCCGCGCCCTCAGAGCATGCGCAGACCAGCTGGCTGGTGTGTTTACGGACATATTCAATCAATCCCTATCCCAGTTTGCTGTTCCCACATGCTTCAAGAGGGCCACCATTGTTCCTGTTCCCAAGAAAGCTAAGGTAACTGAGCTAAACGACTACCGCCCCGTAGCACTCACTTCCGTCATCATGAAGTGCTTTGAGAGACTAGTCAAGGACCATATCACCTCCACCCTACCTGACACCCTAGACCCACTCCAATTTGCTTACCGTCCAAATTGGTCCACAGACGATTCAATCTCAACCACACTGCACACTGCCCTAACCCATCTGTACAAGAGGAATACCTATGTGAGAATGCTGTTCATCGACTACAGCTCGGCATTTAACACCATAGTACCCTCCAAGCTCGTCATCAAGCTCAAGACCCTGGGTCTCGACCCCGCCCTGTGCAACTGGGTACTGGACTTCCTGACGGGCCGCCCCCAGGTGGTGAGGGTAGGCAACAACATCTCCACCCCGCTGATCCTCAACACTGGGGCCCCACAAGGGTGCGTTCTGAGTCCTCTCCTGTACTCCCTGTTCACCCACGACTGCGTGGCCACGCACGCCTCCAACTCAATCAACAAGTTTGAGGACGACACAACAGTGTGTCATCCTCCTCCTAGGCTTGATTACCAACAACGACGAGATGGCCTACAGGGAGGAGGTGAGGGCCCTCGGAGTGTGGTGTCAGGAAAATAACCTCACACTCAACGTCAACAAAACTAAGGAGATGATTGTGGACTTCAGGAAACAGCAGAGGGAACACCCCCCTATCCACATTGATGGAACAGTAGTGGAGAGGGTAGTAAGTTTTAAGTTCCTCGGCATACACATCACAGACAAACTGAATTGGTCCACCCACACAGACAGCATCGTGAAGAAGGCGCAGCAGCGCCTCTTCAACCTCAGGAGGCTGAAGAAATTCGGCTTGTCACCAAAAGCAGTCACAAACTTCTACAGATGTACAATCGAGAGCATCCTGGCGGGCTGGGCTATATCACCGCCTGGTACGGCAACTGCTCCGCCCACAACCGTAAGGCTCTCCAGAGGGTAGTGAGGTCTGCACAACGCATCACCGGGGGCAAACTACCTGCCCTCCAGGACACCTACACCATCCGATGTTACAGGAAGGCCATAAAGATCATCAAGGACAACAACCACCCGAGCCACTGCCTGTTCACCCCGCTATCATCCAGAAGGCGAGGTCAGTACAGGTGCATCAAAGCTGGGACCGAGAGACTGAAAAACAGCTTCTATCTCAAGGCCATCAGACTGTTAAACAGCCACCACTAACATTGAGTGGCTGCTGCCAACACACTGACTCAACTCCAGCCACTTTAATAATGGGAATTGATGGGAAATTATGTAAAATATATCACTAGCCACTTTAAACAACGCTACCTAATATAATGTTTACATACCCTACATTATTCATCTCATATGTATACGTATATACTGTACTCTATATCATCTACTGCATCTTTATGTAATACATGTATCACTAGCCATTTTAACTATGCCACTTTGTTTACATACTCATCTCATATGTATATACTGTACTCGATACCATCTACTGTATCTTGCCTATGCCGCTCTGTACCATCACTCATTAATATATCTTTATGAACATATTCTTTGTCCCCCTACACTTGTGTGTATAAGACAGTAGTTTTGGAATTGTTAGTTAGATTACTTGTTGGTTATTACTGCATTGTCGGAACTAGAAGCACAAGCATTTCGCTACACTCGCATTAACATCTGCTAACCATGTGTATGTGACAAATAAAATTTGATTTGATTTGATAGGTCTGTAGCAGAGTGTCTCCACCTTTGAAGAGGGGGATGACCGTGGCAGCTTTCCAATCTTTGGGGATCTCAGACAATACGAAAGAGAGGTTGAACAGGCTAGTAATAAGGGTTGCAACAATTTCGGTGGATAATTTTAGAAAGAGAGGGTCCAGATTGTCTAGCCCGGCTGACTTGTAGGGTTCCAGATTTTGCAGCTCTTTCAGAACATCAGCTATCTGTATTTGGGTGAAGTGAAGAAGACATGGGGAGGCTTGGCAAGTTGCTGTGGGGGGCGCAGGGCTGTTGACCGGGGTAAGGGTAGCCAGGTGGAAAGCATGCTGAGGGGCAATATAGTCAATATACTCAGCAGCATGGGGATGAGGTGCCTTAGACCACTGCACCACTTGGGAGGCCAGCAGAAGGCATTTCTTTGTGCACTACGTCATCACGCACAGACTTTTATCCCCATCAAGTCAATTTGATGGAAAAGGGAAAGGGGGATACCTAGTCAGTTGTACAACTGAATGCCTTCAACTGAAATGTGTCTTCCACATTTAACCCAACCCCTCTTAATTAAATCGACAGCCACGTCTTCGGGACCCGGGGAACAGTGGGTTAACATCCTTGCTCAGTGGCAGAGCAACAGATTTTTTACCTTGTCAGCTCGGGGATTTGATCCAGCAACCTATCGGTTACTGGCCCAATATCTGATGGGATAATACGCATATTGTTTTTATGTGGATTTTAGAATATTCACATGAAAATCTGTTGCCAATTGGATGGAAACCTAGCTCCTGACTATGGATTTAAGGAGGGGTGATTCTGATCTTTCCTTTCCCTGGGATGTGGCAGAATAGGTCACTGGCAACTGAGTGGGTGGCCAAGCACTGCTGCAGAGGCCATACATCAGATCACTGACATCTTTCAGGAGCTGTAAAGACAGACTAATTATGATTAACCAATACCTAAGGTCTTCACTAAATTAGACTTAGCAAGTATATTGACTATATTGCCCCTCAGCAATCAGGCAGTCAGGCAGACAGACGGAGAGAGACAGACAGTGAAACAGATAACTTCTGTACTCATTCCCTTTGTTGTCTCTTCCATCCAAACTAGAAGATTCCTGCAACAAAATATAATCTAGAGACTAGAGGCAGTTGAGAGGTGTAACGTTTGAATGTGTGTTGGGGGAGCAGGGTAGGCTAAATGTACTGTATTGTCAAATACAAAACACACAAAAATACAAGGGTCCCGATGAATCAAGAAAGATTTCACATATGTCTCTCTCTCTCTCTCTCACACACACACTCACACACACCTTATCTTTTTTACATTTTTATTATTTTGGTTAGGTCAGGGTGTGACGAGGGTGGTATGTGTGTTTTTGTCTTGTCTAGTGTTTTTTGTATATCTATGGGGTTTTGGTATGTCTAGGTAAATGTAGGTCTATGGTGGCCTGAATTGGTTCCCAATCAGAGGCAGCTGTTTATAGTTGTCTCTGATTGGGGATCCTATTTAGGTTGCCATTTTCCATGTTGGTTTTGTGGGTTATTGTCTACGTGTAGTTGCCTGTCACCACTCATGTTATATAGCATCACGGTCATTTTGTTTCTTTGTTTAATAAAGAAGAATGTATTCATAACACGCTGCACCTTGGTCTCATCAATACGACGAACGTGACAGAATAACCCACCAAACCAGGACCAAGCAGCGTGAAAAGGAGGAACAGCGCTTAATGGGGAGGTGGACCTGGGAGGAGATATTAGATGGAGCAGGACCCTGGACACAGCCGGGGGAGTATCACCATCCTAAAGAGGAGTTACCCCAGTCAAGGCAGCGGAATGGCGATACTATGAGGAGAAATCCCGGAGAATAGAGGAACAGCGACGATATGAAGGTACATGGCTAGCACGGAACCCCGAGAGGCAGCCTCAATAAATGTTTTGGGGGGGCACACGAGGAGATTGCATGAGTCAGGTAGGAGACCTGAGCCAACTCCTGTGCTTACTGTGGGGAGCGTGTTACTGGTCAGGCACTGTTTTATGCGGTAGAGCGCACGGTTTCTCCAGTTTGCTATTCTAGCCCGGTGCGCTCTATTCCAGCTCCTCGCATTGGCCGGGCTAGAATGGGCATCCAGCCAGGAAGCAGGGTGCTGGCTCAGCACCTTCTGGTTTCCAGTATACCTCTTTGGACCAGGATATCCTGCGCCGGCTCTGCGTACTGTGTCTCAGGTGAGTCCAGAGCGTCCGGCGACAGTTCACAGACCGGAACCTCCAACGACGGGCCACAGTCCGGGGCCTCCAGCGACGGGCCACAGCCCGGGGTCTCCAGCGACGGTCCTCAGTCCAGAACATCCGGCGACGATCCGCAGGTCAGTGCTACAAGAGCAGACTCAGTGTAAAGAAGGGGAGCGGCGTCCAGAACCAGAGCTGCCACCGAGGTTAGATGCCCTCCCAGACCCTCCCATATAGGTTTAGGTTTGAGACCGCACCTTTGGAGGAGGGGGGGGGGTACTGTCACGCCCTGACCTTAGTTATCATCTCTTATTTTGGTTAGGTCAGGGTGTGACGAGGGTGGTATTGTGTGTTTTCACTTGTCTATGGGGTTTTGGTATGTCTAGGTAAATGTAGGTCTATGGTGGCCTGAATTGGTTCCCAATCAGAGGCAGCTGTTTATCGTTGTCTCTGACTGGGGATCCTATTTAGGTTGCCATTTTGGTTTTCTGGGTTAATGTCTGTGTAGTTGCATGTCAGCACTCGTGTTATTATAGCATCACGTTCGTTTTGTTTGTTTAGTGTTCTCTTTTTAATATAGAAGAATGTATTCATATCACTCTGCGCCCTAGTCTCATCAATACGAAGAACGTGACACACACACATTTACTGTCATTAATTAAACATTAGCTACAACCAATGGCTACAACAGGTAAAATTTTAAATTTACCATGTCCATGGATGATTAGCCAGAGAACTAACATTAGCGAGCTAGCAACTTTCCTTGATCATCTTCTCTCCAACAAACCACCGCTTTACTTACAAGATAACTAGAACGCAGGAGAAGAGGGACGACCATTTTGCAGTCAAAACATTTCAATGTTTTGTTTGTTTTCCAGCTGCGTTGTAGCCTCAGGTGCTCTGTCCCAATGGACGTGCTTGTTTTCCAGCTGTGTTGTAGCCTCAGGTGCTCTGTCCCAATGGATGTGTATGTTGATGCGCAGGCAAAAAGAAGTGTATTTATCATCCATCCCCATTAGCTGCTGCCAAAATGAAGGCAGTTTACACAATTTTAAAAACATTACAATACATTCAGATTTCACAACACACTGTGTACCCTCAGGCCCCCTACTCCACCACTACCATATCTACAGTACAAAATCCATGTGTGTGTTTAGTGCATATGTTATTGTTTGTGTGTATGCATGTGTCTGTGTTGCTTCACAGTCCCCACTGTTCCATAAGGTGTATTTTTATCTGTTTTTAAATCTATTTTCACTGCTTGCGTCAGTTACTTGATGTGGAATAGAGTTCCATGTAGTCATGGCTCTATGTAGTACTGTGTGCCTCCCATAGCCTGTTCTGGACTTGGGGACTGTGAAGAGACCTCTGGCATGTCTTGTGGGGTATGCATGGGTGTTCGAGCTGTGCACCAGTTGTTCAGACAGCTTGGTGCATTCAACATGTCAATACCTTTCATAAATACAAGTAGTGATGAAGTCTATCTCTCCTCCACTTTGAGCCAGGAGAGATTGACATGCATATTATTAATATTAGCTCTCCCTGTCCATCCAAGGGCCAGCCGTGCTGTTCTGTTCTGAGAAATTGCAATTGGTTAAGTCCTCTTTTGTGGCACCTGACCACATGACTGAACAGTAGTCCATGTGTGACAAAACTAGTGCCTGTCGGACCTGCCTTCTTGATAGTGTTAACTTTATTATGCACATACTTCTCCCCATCTTAGCTACTGTCAAAACTCAATGTTTTAACCATGATGGAGCCGAGTTGGACTTTTTTCCCAAAATGTAATTTAAGATGCTCCAAAGCTTTTTACTATCATTCTTTATTGAATTTATCTTTGTTTCATAATGTAGTTTCTTCTTCTTTTAATTCAGTTTAGTCATATGATTTCTCAATTTGCAATATACGTTTGCCAATGGGTTGTGCAGCCAGGCTTTACTTGCCATACCTTTTGCCTCATCCCTCTCGACCATACCATTTTTCAATTCCTCAATCCACAGAGATTTAACAGTTTTGACAGTCATTTTCTTAATGGGTGTAATGCTTGTTAGTAACTGGAATAAGTAGTTTCATAAATGTGTCAAGTGCAGCATCTGGTTGCTCCTCATTACCCACCACAGACCAGCAGCGTCTCGTTGCTCCTCATTACACACCACAGACCAGCAGCGTCTGGTTGCTCCTCATTACACACCACAGACCAGCAGCGTCTGGTTGCTCCTCATTACACACCACAGACCTGCAGCGTCTGGTTGCTCCTCATTACACACCACAGACCAGCAGCGTCTCGTTGCTCCTCATTACCCACCACAGACCAGCAGCGTCTCGTTGCTCCTCATTACACACCACAGACCAGCAGCGTCTGGTTGCTCCTCATTACACACCACAGACCAGCAGCGTCTGGTTGCTCCTCATTACACACCACAGACCAGCAGCGTCTGGTTGCTCCTCATTACAGACCAGCAGCGTCTGGTTGCTCCTCATTACAGACCAGCAGCGTCTGGTTGCTCCTCATTACACACCACAGACCAGCAGCGTCTGGTTGCTCCTCATTACACACCAGACCAGCAGCGTCTGGTTGCTCCTCATTACCCACCACAGACCAGCAAATAGTCTTTACATCATCACCATATGAATCACTACAAAACGTATTGTATGACCTCGTATACACTATTAGGCCCAGCCTTTGGAACTTTGGTTTTCCTAGATATGGCTACTATACTGTGATCACTACATCTGATGGATCTGGATTCTGCTTTCAAGCTAATTTCTGCAGCATTAGTAAAGATGTGATCAATACATGATTTCGTTCCTGTGCTGTTTGTATAGACCCTGGTCGTTTGAATGATAACCTGAACCAGGTTGCAGGCACTGGTTACAGTTTTAAGCTTTTTCTTGAGTGGGCAGCTTGATGAAAGCCAGTCAATATTTAAATCACCCAGATAATATACCTCTGTTGATATCACATACATGATCAAGCATTTCACACGTTATCTAGATACTGACTGTTAGCACTTAGTGGTCTACAGCAGCTTCCCACCAGAATGGGCTTTAGGTGAGGCAGATGAACCTGTAGCCATATTACTTCAACAGTATTTAACATGAGATCCTCTCTAATCTTCACAGGAATATGACTCTGAATATAAACAGCCGCACCTCCTTTTCTGTAGATCTTATAACCTTGTATTGCTACCACTGTATCAAAGGTATTATCTAAGTGAGTTTCAGAGAGAGTCAGAATATGAATGTCATCTGTTACTAACAAATTATTGCTTTCATGAACCTAGTTTCTTCAGATACATATGTTAATGTGGGCTATTTTGAGCACTTCTTCTGGGATACTTGTTTTTATTGCTTTACTGGGAATCTCAGCAGCAGTAGATGTGCTCATGTTCTTTATGTTAGTGCAGGGTGAGCTGCACACAGTGGACATCCTACTAGGGCACACCAGCTTAGTGCTAACACTATAAATCGGGTTCATAGACACATTATTACTGTATACAATAGCTGTAGGATCAGCAGAGGCATTCAGGGCAGTTAGAGGTACATACATTGGGTTACTTACATTGTGTCTACCAACACCCTGGTGTAATGTACATTTGCTGAAGCATTATGCCAACTCTGTCACAATGTTAAGGGTTAACTGAGCTGGGCTTGGGTCATAAGTCATTGTCTCAACGCAGCCTTATAATGCTGTGAAAGGACCCAGGAACCCAAATGATTTGGGTGGATCCCATCCTCATAAAACATTATGTTAAGTGTTAAGGCTTTAAGGGAAAATAGTCATATTATCAGGGTCAAATTCAGGGAAAATAATTTTTACTAATTACTGATGAAAATAAATGTAATAAAAATAGGTCATAGGCCTATGTTATTTTGAAAACCTATTTAGTTGTGTCATGGATCCCTCCAGTACTGTTGCTCTTTCTGTGCACCAGTTTCAGAGGTCTACGGTCACCGGCCACTAGGAACTGAACTGATATTACACACACCTGGTCCCTATATTCTCCCCTGATTAGTAATTGTATAAGTGTGCCCTTTGTTCACCATTGTCTCGTTAATTATTGTTCCAATGTCCATTGGTCGTGTGAGTACAGACTGATGGATTGTATTGTGCACTGATGATTACGGGTCTCGTCCTGTGTTGTATCATTGTGCGCTTGTGTTTTCGGGTCTCGCCCCGTGTTATTTATTCAAGGTACTCCCCGCTCTTTTGTTTGGGTTTAAACCCTGTGTTTTGTATAAGTGTTTGTTTGGTCTTCGTCCCTTTACTGTAATTTGGCTGTAATTTGGGTAGTGATTTAAAAAACAAACTATTACGCATTGCTGTTCCTTTATACCAACATGACAAGGTGGTCCAAATAGAACATCAAAACTGCATTCAGTGGAACAGAAGACCATTTGCAGCACAATGAACACTGCAATTAGCTAACAGACAGGATTACCATTAGAAGCCAACACAGCCAACTACCAGATAGCATTAATTAAACGACCATTAGTTTTCTGCATTTTAACGGCAGTGATTTGTTTTGTATGGATATCCTGTATTATTATTTTCTATGTTTATCTTACATGCTGGCAGCCTAGAACAAATGTTATGGAAGTGAATGTGCACTTTTCAAGTGGGTGGACAGCAACTATGAAAAACATAGTCATAGCCTGTAGTAAAATCAAAAGCATTATAGCATCGGTGATACTCTTAGGGACCATGCCTGATCGCTATAAAACCTCAGACTGTCACAAATTGTAGTTTTTAATGACCTAGCAAATTCAATGACTTGGATGTGAAATACACGGAGTACTTCGAACATTAGGAACACCTTCCTAATATTGAGTTGCACCCTACCTTTTGCCCTCGTAACAGCCTCAATTTGTTGGGGCTTGGACTCTACAAGGGGTCGACGCGTTGAACAGGGATGCTGGCCCATGTTGACTCCTATGCTTCCTTCCCACAGTTGTGTCAAGTTGGCTGGATGTCCATTGGATGGTGGACCATTCTTGATACACATGGGGAAACAGTTGAGCGTGAAAAATCCAACAGCATTACAGTTCTTGACACAAACCGGTGCATTTGACTCCTATTCATTATCACACCGTACATTCATGAGCACAACATTTCTGAATCAGTCTCGAAACCATCCTGGCCCATGAGAAGCACCAGCCCCGACAGTAGGTTCACTTACAGGTACATTCATAATCCATCAGTCTGACAGTAGGTCCACTTACTACAGGTACATCCATGATCCATCAGTCTGACAGTAGGTTCACTTACTACAGGTACATCCATGATCCATCAGTCTGACAGTAGGTTCACTTACTACAGGTACATCCATGATCCATCAGTCTGCACTGTAGGTCCACTTACTACAGGTACATCCATGATCCATCAGTCTGACAGTAGGTTCACTTACAGGTACATTCATAATCCATCAGTCTGACAGTAGGTCCACTTACTACAGGTACATCCATGATCCATCAGTCTGACAGTAGGTTCACTTACAGGTACATCCATGATCCATCAGTCTGACAGTAGGTTCACTTACAGGTACATCCATGATCCATCAGTCTGACAGTAGGTCCACTTACTACAGGTACATCCATGATCCATCAGTCTGACAGTAGGTTCACTTACTACAGGTACATCCATGATCCATCAGTCTGACAGTAGGTCCACTTACAGGTACATCCATGATCCATCAGTCTGACAGTAGGTCCACTTACAGGTACATCCATGATCCATCAGTCTGACAGTAGGTTCACTTACTACAGGTACATCCATGATCCATCAGTCTGACAGTAGGTTAACTTACTACAGGTACATCCATGATCCATCAGTCTGACAGTAGGTTAACTTACTACAGGTACATCCATGATCCATCAGTCTGACAGTAGGTCCACTTACTACAGGTACATCCATGATCCATCAGTCTGACAGTAGGTTCACTTACTACAGGTACATCCATGATCCATCAGTCTGACAGTAGGTCCACTTACAGGTACATCCATGATCCATCAGTCTGACAGTAGGTCCACTTACAGGTACATCCATGATCCATCAGTCTGACAGTAGGTTCACTTACTACAGGTACATCCATGATCCATCAGTCTGACAGTAGGTCCACTTACAGGTACATCCATGATCTATCAGTCTGACAGTAGGTTCACTTACTACAGGTACATCCATGATCCATCAGTCTGACAGTAGGTTCACTTACTACAGGTACATCCATGATCTATCAGTCTGACAGTAGGTTCACTTACAGGTACATCCATGATCCATCAGTCTGACAGTATGTTCACTTACTACAGGTACATCCATGATCCATCAGTTTGACAGTAGGTCCACTTACTACAGGTACATCCATGATCTATCAGTCTGACAGTAGGTTCACTTACTACAGGTACATCCATGATCCATCAGTCTGACCGTAGGTTCACTTAGTACAGGTACATCCATGATCCATCAGTCTGACAGTAGGTTCACTTACTACAGGTACATCCATGATCCATCAGTCTGACAGTAGGTCCACTTACAGGTACATCCATGATCCATCAGTCTGACAGTAGGTTCACTTACTACAGGTACATCCATGATCCATCAGTCTGACAGTAGGTCCACTTACTACAGGTACATCCATGATCCATCAGTCTGACAGTAGGTTCACTTACTACAAGTACATCCATGATCCATCAGTCTGACAGTAGGTCCACTTACTATAGGTACATCCATGATCCATCAGTCTGACAGTAGGTCCACTTACAGGTACATCCATGATCCATCAGTCTGACAGTAGGTCCACTTACAGGTACATCCATGATCCATCAGTCTGACAGTAGGTCCACTTACAGGTACATCCATGATCCATCAGTCTGACAGTAGGTCCACTTACAGGTACATCCATGATCCATCAGTCTGACAGTAGGTCCACTTACAGGTAGATCCATGATCCATCAGTCTGACAGTAGGTTCACTTACAGGTACATCCATGATCCATCAGTCTGACAGTAGGTCCACTTACTACAGGTACATCCATGATCCATCAGTCTGACAGTAGGTTCACTTACTACAGGTACATCCATGATCCATCAGTCTGACAGTAGGTTCACTTACTACAGGTACATCCATGATCCATCAGTCTGACAGTAGGTTCACTTACAGGTACATCCATGATCCATCAGTCTGACAGTAGGTCCACTTACTACAGGTACATCCATGATCCATCAGTCTGACAGTAGGTCCACTTACTACAGGTACATCCATGATCCATCAGTCTGACAGTAGGTTCACTTACTACAGGTACATCCATGATCCATCAGTCTGACAGTAGGTCCACTTACTACAGGTACATCCATGATCCATCAGTCTGACAGTAGGTCCACTTACTACAGGTACATCCATGATCCATCAGTCTGACAGTAGGTCCACTTACTACAGGTACATCCATGATCCATCAGTCTGACAGTAGGTCCACTTACTACAGGTACATCCATGATCCATCAGTCTGACAGTAGGTCCACTTACTACAGGTACATCCATGATCCATCAGTCTGACAGTAGGTCCACTTACTACAGGTACATCCATGATCCATCAGTCTGACAGTAGGTTCACTTACTACAGGTACATCCATGATCCATCAGTCTGACAGTAGGTCCACTTACAGGTACATCCATGATCCATCAGTCTGACAGTAGGTTCACTTACTACAGGTACATCCATGATCCATCAGTCTGACAGTAGGTCCATGATCCATGATCAGTCTGACAGTAGGTCCACTTACTACAGGTACATCCATGATCCATCAGTCTGACAGTAGGTTCACTTACTACAGGTACATCCATGATCCATCAGTCTGACAGTAGGTTCACTTACTACAGGTACATCCATGATCTATCAGTCTGACAGTAGGTTCACTTACAGGTACATCCATGATCCATCAGTCTGACAGTATGTTCACTTACTACAGGTACATCCATGATCCATCAGTTTGACAGTAGGTCCACTTACTACAGGTACATCCATGATCTATCAGTCTGACAGTAGGTTCACTTACTACAGGTACATCCATGATCCATCAGTCTGACCGTAGGTTCACTTAGTACAGGTACATCCATGATCCATCAGTCTGACAGTAGGTTCACTTACTACAGGTACATCCATGATCCATCAGTCTGACAGTAGGTTCACTTACTACAGGTACATCCATGATCCATCAGTCTGACAGTAGGTCCACTTACAGGTACATCCATGATCCATCAGTCTGACAGTAGGTTCACTTACTACAGGTACATCCATGATCCATCAGTCTGACAGTAGGTTCACTTACTACAGGTACATCCATGATCCATCAGTCTGACAGTAGGTTCACTTACTACAGGTACATCCATGATCCATCAGTCTGACAGTAGGTCCACTTACTACAGGTACATCCATGATCCATCAGTCTGACAGTAGGTTCACTTACTACAAGTACATCCATGATCCATCAGTCTGACAGTAGGTCCACTTACTACAGGTACATCCATGATCCATCAGTCTGACAGTAGGTTCACTTACTACAGGTACATCCATGATCCATCAGTCTGACAGTAGGTCCACTTACAGGTACATCCATGATCCATCAGTCTGACAGTAGGTTCACTTACTACAGGTACATCCATGATCCATCAGTCTGACAGTAGGTCCACTTACTACAGGTACATCCATGATCTATCAGTCTGACAGTAGGTTCACTTACTACAAGTACATCCATGATCCATCAGTCTGACAGTAGGTCCACTTACTACAGGTACATCCATGATCCATCAGTCTGACAGTAGGTCCACTTACAGGTACATCCATGATCCATCAGTCTGACAGTAGGTCCACTTACAGGTACATCCATGATCCATCAGTCTGACAGTAGGTCCACTTACTACAGGTACATCCATGATCCATCAGTCTGACAGTAGGTCCACTTACTACAGGTACATCCATGATCCATCAGTCTGACAGTAGGTCCACTTACAGGTACATCCATGATCCATCAGTCTGACAGTAGGTCCACTTACAGGTACATCCATGATCCATCAGTCTGACAGTAGGTCCACTTACAGGTACATCCATGATCCATCAGTCTGACAGTAGGTCCACTTACTACAGGTACATCCATGATCCATCAGTCTGACAGTAGGTCCACTTACTACAGGTACATCCATGATCCATCAGTCTGACAGTAGATTAACTTACTACAGGTACATCCATGATCCATCAGTCTGACAGTAGGTCCACTTACAGGTACATCCATGATCCATCAGTCTGACAGTAGGTCCACTTACAGGTAGATCCATGATCCATCAGTCTGACAGTAGGTCCACTTACATTACAGGTACATCCATGATCCATCAGTCTGACAGTAGGTTCACTTACTACAGGTACATCCATGATCCATCAGTCTGACAGTAGGTTCACTTACAGGTACATCCATGATCCATCAGTCTGACAGTAGGTCCACTTACTACAGGTACATCCATGATCCATCAGTCTGACAGTAGGTTCACTTACTACAGGTACATCCATGATCCATCAGTCTGACAGTAGGTTCACTTACTACAGGTACATCCATGATCCATCAGTCTGACAGTAGGTTCACTTACTACAGGTACATCCATGATCCATCAGTCTGACAGTAGGTTCACTTACTACAGGTACATCCATGATCCATCAGTCTGACAGTAGGTCCACTTACTACAGGTACATCCATGATCCATCAGTCTGACAGTAGGTCCACTTACTACAGGTACATCCATGATCCATCAGTCTGACAGTAGGTCCACTTACTACAGGTACATCCATGATCCATCAGTCTGACAGTAGGTCCACTTACTACAGGTACATCCATGATCCATCAGTCTGACAGTAGGTCCACTCCACATCCATGATCCATCAGTCTGACAGTAGGTCCACTTACAGGTACATCCATGATCCATCAGTCTGACAGTAGGTACTTACTACAGGTACATCCATGTTCACTTACTACAGGTACATCCATGATCCATCAGTCTGACAGTAGGTCCACTTACAGGTACATCCATGATCTATCAGTCTGACAGTAGGTCCACTTACTACAGGTACATCCATGATCCATCAGTCTGACAGTAGGTTCACTTACTACAGGTACATCCATGATCCATCAGTCTGACAGTAGGTTCACTTACTACAGGTACATCCATGATCCATCAGTCTGACAGTAGGTTCACTTACTACAGGTACATCCATGATCTATCAGTCTGACAGTAGGTTCACTTACAGGTACATCCATGATCCATCAGTCTGACAGTATGTTCACTTACTACAGGTACATCCATGATCCATCAGTTTGACAGTAGGTCCACTTACTACAGGTACATCCATGATCTATCAGTCTGACAGTAGGTTCACTTACTACAGGTACATCCATGATCCATCAGTCTGACCGTAGGTTCACTTAGTACAGGTACATCCATGATCCATCAGTCTGACAGTAGGTTAACTTACTACAGGTACATCCATGATCCATCAGTCTGACAGTAGGTTCACTTACTACAGGTACATCCATGATCCATCAGTCTGACAGTAGGTCCACTTACAGGTACATCCATGATCATTCAGTCTGACAGTAGGTTCACTTACTACAGGTACATCCATGATCCATCAGTCTGACAGTAGGTTCACTTACTACAGGTACATCCATGATCCATCAGTCTGACAGTAGGTTCACTTACTACAGGTACATCCATGATCCATCAGTCTGACAGTAGGTTCACTTACTACAGGTACATCCATGATCCATCAGTCTGACAGTAGGTCCACTTACTACAGGTACATCCATGATCCATCAGTCTGACAGTAGGTTCACTTACTACAGGTACATCCATGATCCATCAGTCTGACAGTAGGTCCACTTACTACAGGTACATCCATGATCTATCAGTCTGACAGTAGGTTCACTTACTACAAGTACATCCATGATCCATCAGTCTGACAGTAGGTCCACTTACTACAGGTACATCCATGATCCATCAGTCTGACAGTAGGTCCACTTACAGGTACATCCATGATCCATCAGTCTGACAGTAGGTCCACTTACAGGTACATCCATGATCCATCAGTCTGACAGTAGGTCCACTTACAGGTACATCCATGATCCATCAGTCTGACAGTAGGTCCACTTACAGGTACATCCATGATCCATCAGTCTGACAGTAGGTCCACTTACAGGTACATCCATGATCCATCAGTCTGACAGTAGGTCCACTTACAGGTACATCCATGATCCATCAGTCTGACAGTAGGTTCACTTACTACAGGTACATCCATGATCCATCAGTCTGACAGTAGGTTCACTTACTACAGGTACATCCATGATCCATCAGTCTGACAGTAGGTTCACTTACAGGTACATCCATGATCCATCAGTCTGACAGTAGGTCCACTTACTACAGGTACATCCATGATCCATCAGTCTGCACTGTAGGTTCACTTACTACAGGTACATCCATGATCCATCAGTCTGACAGTAGGTCCACTTACTACAGGTACATCCATGATCCATCAGTCTGACAGTAGGTCCACTTACTACAGGTACATCCATGATCCATCAGTCTGACAGTAGGTCCACTTACTACAGGTACATCCATGATCCATCAGTCTGACAGTAGGTTCACTTACTACAGGTACATCCATGATCCATCAGTCTGACAGTAGGTTCACTTACTACAGGTACATCCATGATCCATCAGTCTGACAGTAGGTTCACTTACTACAGGTACATCCATGATCCATCAGTCTGCACTGTAGTTCTACCAATCTGTTTTCCAGCCTCTGCATATGATACATCATTACTGATCCTGTATCTCTGAGCCTCTCTAGCCTCTCTGTAGTTGGCATCCACAAAAAGCTGCTCTGTGTTTTGCCCCATAACCTTCACATTGCTTCCACATTCACCATAATCATGTTCCCCTCCACACTTGGCACATCTTGTCTTTCCTTTACTCTGAGCAGCTACATGTCCCATTCTTTAGGCATTTAAAACACCACAGTGCATATGGGACAAATTCTCTAACATTGAAACTAAGGAAGACTTTCTCAAACCTCGGCATCACTGATAAGCTTTCACTTGTTTGACCCTCTTTCCTACTGATTAACCTTTTGGCCTCAATCACTCTGCCTTCCTTCCCATTCTCTTTAATATCAACTGTGGACGTAGATATTGGGACCCCAGTGAAGACCCCTCAATCTAGCATTCTCACCAGGGACATGGCTTTTAATCTTCTTCCCATTAAGCTTTTCCACTTTCAGAATCTCCTCTTGCTGAGCCTGTCTACCACACAATGTTAACAATCTACCATTTCCAATGAGACAAGCTCATTTCACTTCACCGACCTCTTTCTCTATGGCATTAGTTAGTTGGATAGGGTGTGAGGCCTTGTGGTCTCATCAAACACCACTTTCCACTCCAACACATCACTACTATTGCTTCCTACCTTGGCCCTCTTTATGTTTTCTTTACTCGACGCTTCACTGCTTTCTGCATCATGATCTCTCTTCTTCCTATATCTTTCCACTACCGAGCATTCTGGTCCTTGACCCTCATCCTCCCGCTCCGTACCATCAGAACTCACACACATATTGTTCTCATTCCAGCACAGCTGTTGCTTCACCAGCTATTTCCCATTCCCCAAACTATGGATCAACTCTAACACGCTTCACCAATCAAGGAACCTCCTGCGAACAATGTACACAACTTGACCTCCCGCCTGCCCCGATAACCCGTTTAAAGCCACTTCAATATGTTGTCTTGTCCATTCACCCTGAATGGCACACATACACAATCCATGTCTCAGTTGTCTCAAGGCTTAAAACTCTTTCTTTAACCGGTCTCCTACCCTTCATCTACACTGATTGAAGTGGAGTTAACAGGTGACATCAATAAGGGATCGTTGCTTTCACCTGGATTCACCTGGTCAGTCTATGTCATGGAAAGAACAGTTCACGTTTTGTACACTCAGTGTATATCACATTTCTTAGTTTTTTAAAATTGGTATTTCATCACCTGCCGGATTTAAAAAATAAAAATAAAAAAAAACCGGAAAAAGTTAATTGGACCGGATAAGCTGAAGTGGACTTGGCCCAGGACCGTTAACCGGAGCCCACTTTTGTCCGCTCTGCCAGCTGTAGTTTGCCAACTGTGCTAAGATGAATCTTGCAAACCCTGCTGAAAAACATTACTCCGATTTGTATAATTGTAAAGGTTCTAGTGACTTATATCGAATGGGTGACTGGCCAACAAACACTACGCACATATTTAGTGTTCAATCAGATTTCAAACTAAAAACAGACATCAACCAAAATAAGATGTATTTTTCAAAAAATACATCTTAATCTGGTTGTGATCTGTTCCAACCATATTTCAACCAGAAAAATACATCTTTTTCACGTCGTATGCCCACCGAGTACAGTTTAGGGCTTGGCACAGTTTCAGTGGTGGCAAAAGTACCCAATTGTCATAAAAGTATAGATGCCTTAATAGAAAGTTACTCAAGTAAAAGTGAAAGTGAGCCAGTAAAATACTACTTGAGTAAAAGTCTAAAAGTATTTGGTTTTAAATATACTTAAGTATCAAAAGTAAAAGTATAACTAATAGAAAATTCCTTATTAAGCAAAGCAGACGGCACCATTTTCGTGTTTAAAAATTTTTACGGATAGCCAGGGGCAGACACCAACACTCAGACATTACTTACAGATAGCCAGGGGCCACTCCAACACTCAGACATTACTTATAGATAGCCAGGGGCAGACTCCAACACACAGACATTACTTACAGATAGCCAGGGGCACACTCCAACACTGTGTGAAGTAAAGCACAAAAAGTGATGGAAGAAGGTGAGGACCAAAGCGCAGCGTGGCACACAACCGAAACAGCTCCGTCAGGTGCCACCCACACTAAACAGAACGTATAATCACCCACAACTTAAGGGTGAAAACAAGCTGCCTAAGTATGGTTCTCAATCAGGGACAACGATTGACAGCTGCCTCTGACTGAGAACCATACCAGGCCAAACGCAGAAATACCCAAATCGTTGAAAAAATAAGACTGCCCACCCAACTCACGCCCTGACCATACAAAAACAAAGACATCGCAAAGGAACTAAGGTCAGAACGTGACAGTAGTAAAGTAAAGCGCAGATACCCCCAAAAAACGACTTAAGTAGTACTTTAAAACCTCTTGATACTACCCATCCCAGATCCGGGAGCGTAATCATCAACTGACATTAATTAGCATAACTCAACGGACATAAATATTACTAGAAAATATTCCTATTCATGAAATCACAAGTGAAATATATTGAAACACAGCTTAGCCTTTTGCTAATCACCCTGTCATCTCAGATTTAGAAAATATGCTTTACAGCCAAAGCAAGACAAGCATTTGTGTAAGTTTATCGATAGTCTAGCATAGCATTATGCCTAGCTAGCAGCATGCAACCTGGTCACAAATCAAAAAAGCAATCAAATTAAATCGTTTACCTTTGATGAGCTTCCGATGTTTTCACTCACCAGACTCCCAGTTAGATAGCAAATGTTCCTTTTTTCCAAAAATATTATTTTTGTAGGCGAAATAGCTCTGTTTGTTCTTCACATTTGGCTGAGAAATCGACCGGAAATTGCGTTCACGACAACGCCGAAAAATATTCCAAATTAGCTCCATAATATCGACAAACATGGCAAACGTTGTTTATAATCAATTCTCAAGGTGATTTTCAGATATCTATTTGATAATATATCAACCGGGAATGGTGGCTTCTTAGTAGGAAAGAGAAACAATGGCCGCATTTGTCCTTTATGCACAAAACACTCTGAGAGACTTCAGCTGACCACTGACGCAATGTTGACGTTCAGGCTCATAGGAACGCAGAGCCTTCTAAATAAGAGTCCCTTCCTGTTTGGATTTCTCTCAGGATTTCGCCTGCAATATCAGTTCTGTTATATTCACAGACAATACTTTTACAGTTTTGGAAACTTTAGAGTGTTTTCTATCCTAAGCTGTCAATTATGCATATTCTAGCATCTTGTCCTGATAAAATAGCCCTTTTACTTTGGGGACGTTATTTTTCCAAAAATGAAAATAGTGCCCCCTAGATTCAAGAAGTTAAAGTATTTTTACTTAAGAACTTTACACTACTGCACAGTTTAGGGCTGGGTACAGTCAGGGACCATCACAATACTGGTGCCGATATGTATTACGATGCTCACGATTCTATATGTATAGCGATTCGATACTTGGATTTTACTGTGATGTGATGTTTCAAACATATTGCTGACAATATGTCTGCTGCAGAGGGAAAAGAGAGACATGAGAAATCAAGTTTTGATCAGTCATGGAAATAAAGGGGCTGAAAAAATGTTTTTCTCGCTATTTAAAAAGATGGAGAACAAGCTATGAAGGACAAATGCTGCAGGTACAGCCAACTACCGCAAACATAATATTGTGATAATGTCAAAACGATAAGACATGGCGTCAAAAATAATAATATCCCAATATGGCATTGTGAACCAGACATCTGTGTTTTGTCTCTGCTTGCAGGGATGACTAGGACAGACCACAAACACTACTGCTTCACAATCCCTGAAATAGTGTGTGTGGGTCCTATTCATCTCCCTATTCAACTTTTCCTCAGTCTACAACGATGTTCAGTGTTGTGCTTTTGTTTTGAATACATTGACACTGTAGCTGCATAGCCAGGCCAGCCCAGCCCAGTACAGTACTGTACAGCTCGGCTTGGCCCGATAATGTTAGTCAGACTGATCTGTGTCTCTGTCTCTGTGTGCAGGGGCCATGGCGTTCCTGGGGACAGCAGTGTGGAGGGTAGCTATCTCCCGCCTGGCCCTCTCCCCCCTGTGCCGCTCTGCTAACACGTCCCACCTTCTCCACCTCAGAGCCCATCACCGAGAAGAGAGTCCCCTACGAGAACGTACTCAAGGTCTGTGTGACTGGTTTTGTCATCCTCTATGCCCCTCAAACTCAACTCTGGACCTTGAAGTCAGTTCCACTGCATTGTGTTCATTGTTCCCCTCTAATCAGGGACTGATTTAGACCTGGGGCACCAGGTGTGTGCAATTAATGATCAGGTAGGACAGAAAACCAGTAGGCTTCAGACGTCGTAGGGTCAGAGTTGAGTACCCCTGCTCTATGCTATAGGTATGTCTGAAATGGCACTCCATTCCTTAGTCCCCTCAAACTCAACTCTGGACCTCAAAGCCAGTTCCACTGCATTATTTTTGTTGCCCTCTAATCAGGGACTGGTGGGTTCAATTCATTATCAGGTAGAACAGAAAAGCAGCAGGCTCCGGACCTCGTTGGATAAGATTTGAGCACTCTTGCCCTAGTCTCTATGGGCACTGGTCTAGAGTAGTGCACTACATAGGCCGTCATTGTAAATAAATATTTGTACTTAATTGACTTTGGCCCCATTTCCCAAAAGAATCTGAAGACTAAGTTCATCGTTAGAATCTTCGTAGGAGCATCGTTAAATCTCCGAGCTGTTTCCCAAAACAATCTTTATTAACGTTACACTTGAATTTCCATGTGTCTCACTGTATCTGTGCAAAAAAGTTAACCCCAAAATAAGCTAGCAGTGTTATTAAAAGTCTTGGGTGCTGCAGATAGTCTAGAGGTTAAGAGCGTTGGGCCAGTAACCAAAAGGTTGCTAGTTTGAATCCCGAGCTGACTAGGTGAAAAAAATCTGTGGATGTACCCTTGAGCAAGGCACTTAACTGTAATTGCTCGTGTAAGTTGCTCTGGATAAGAGTGTCTGTTAGCAGTTAACAGTGTTGGGCTAATTCAAATCCCTGATGCTGGTAATTGAATGCTTGCCTCAGACCACGTAGAACAGCTTTGTTAGATGCATTTTTGCCCTCCTGCTTCCCTTTATGCACAGAAGATCTCCACTAAACATCACATGGTTTATCCGTCTCTTTGTGACCACTGATAACTTCAGAACAAAGTCGACTACAAATACAATGTTGCCAATGTCTTTGCAATTGATACAAAAAGTGACGTATAAGAAGATGGTTAAAATGAAAAACCAGATGACTGCATTAAATTGTAAACAGTAAGCTATAGACCTGTTTCAATCATATTGAAATACATTTCATGTTCAATCAACTGAGTTCTATTTCACTACTTGTAGGCTATTGTCTGTTTTTGTCTCAATATATTCCATGATGTGTAGTCTAGATATGCAAATAACCAAAGCTTGATGATGAATTGGTTATTTGAATCAGCTTTGTAGTGCTAGGGCAAAACCAAAAGGTGTACCCAGAGGGGGGCCCGGGACCGAGTTTGGGAAACACTGGTCTAGTGTATTATTATAGGATACACAGAACAATCTGCCTCTATATTTGCAGCTGTAGGTGATATCTCTCCAGGAGCTGATCCATCGTCAGTATTGTGAAATAATTCTAATGTTAAGTAAGATTTGATCTGAGAAAGCAGCGCTCTAGTTGTTTTGAGCGTACCAGTATGGACTCATGCTCCATAGACACACCTAGTGACCGTTCTCTCTGTGTGGTGTTTTGGAAAATGCATGTTACTACTTATGCCTTTGTAGGAAAGATGCATCGTTTAAACACTCGTAAGCCTAAGTTCCATTGCTATCGGGAAACCGTGCCTTGCATTTTTCAATTTGATTAAAATGTGTCTAAGAAACATGTCATGGCAGGTGTAGGTAGGGTGGCAGTGGGCCCACTAAGCCCCTACACAAGTCAACAGAGGCTGTGGTGATCGGAGGGGGCAGTCTGAGATGCCAGACCGTCTACCACCTAGCCAAGTTGGCCAATGTGGGGATGTTGGAGAGAGACAGACTGCCCGCCGGAACCAACTGGCACACAGCAGGTAGGTACTACCCACTACCAACAACCCTGTGGGCTTTGGCTTATGCAGCTATGGATTCATGAATGTGTTGGGATGTTTTGTAAATGAATTCATACCGTATATAGCTGTGTTTCTTAATGCTTGTCCCGGGGACCCAGAGTAGTGCACATTTGAGTTTTGTTCCTTAGCACTCCTTAAATCATCAAAGTTCCGCGATGAGTAATCATTCGAATCAGCCCCAGTACCAGGATGAAGAAACACTGGTATACCGGATGCACAATGGGAATATTTTAAGTTCTCAAATGTGACCTGTTCAGAAAAGCAGTGAATTTACATTTGAGTTGCAAATAATTCCAGCTTGTTTTTAGCCTGAGAAACTACAATCTAAGCTAGTTGTGGGAAATAATAAAGTCTCGAGGGCCACATCGGGATTTTAAACAGATTTGTTTGTCAAAAGCAATTTGCACACTAGAAAAAGACCAGTTAGTTTCATTTCAAACCCGGACGACACTGGGCCAATTGTGCGCCACCCTATGGGACTCCCAATCACGGCCAGGTGTCATACATGAGAAGTTTAAAGGAGAACAATATAAGCCCTGTGTTACGGTCCTCGTTGCATGAAGAAGTGGACCAAAGAGCAGCGTAGTAAGTGTTCATGATTTATTAATAGAACTGAACACTGAATGACAAAAACAAAGAGAACGAACAAAACCAAAACAGTTCTGTCTGGTGCAGACACAAAAACCAAAAACAACCACCCAAAAAACACAGGTGGGAAAAAGTTACCTAAGTATGCTTCTCAATCAGAGACAACCAACTCACTCCCTGACCAAACCAAAATAGAGACATAAAATGGATCTCAAGGTCAGGTATCCCCCTTTTACTCACATATTAGTCTCTCTCTCTCTCTGTGGTAGGTATCCCGTCTCTCTGTGGTACGTATCCTGTCTCTCTGTGGTACGTATCCTGTCTCTCTGTGGTAGGTATCCCGTCTCTCTGTGGTAGGTATCCCGTCTCTCTGTGGTAGGTATCCCGTCTCTCTGTGGTAGGTATCCCGTCTCTCTGTGGTACGTATCCCGTCTCTCTGCGGTACGTATCCCGTCTCTCTGCGGTACGTATCCCGTCTCTCTGCGGTACGTATCCCGTCTCTCTGCGGTACGTATCCCGTCTCTCTGTGGTACGTATCCCGTCTCTCTGTGGTACGTATCCCGTCTCTCTGTGGTAGGTATCCCGTCTCTCTGTGGTAGGTATCCCGTCTCTCTGTGGTACGTATCCCGTCTCTCTGTGGTAGGTATCCCGTCTCTCTGCGGTAGGTATCCCGTCTCTCTGCGGTAGGTATCCCGTCTCTGTGCGGTAGGTATCCCGTCTCTGTGCGGTAGGTATCCCGTCTCTGTGCGGTAGGTATCCCGTCTCTGTGCGGTAGGTATCCCGTCTCTGTGCGGTAGGTATCCCGTCTCTGTGTGGTACGTATCCCGTCTCTCTGTGGTACGTAACCAGTGTCGGGGAGTCAGGGAGGTCAGGGAACCCCTGAGATGATAAGGAAGGGTCCAGTGCAGGCCACTGATACAGATACTCTCTCCTGTTATTAGTTATACTAATGTTTATTCAACAGTAAAGCCTTTACATATACTGAGTGGTATGCTGTATGATGGCCAGTGACAGATACCACACTATGGCACTTTATACTCTGTTTGCACTACTGTTGGCATTGCTCTTGTAACACCTACTCACTCTCAATGTCAATTACATTGAAAAGCTCTTGAAGAATCTCTCTGCTATTATGTTTAACCATATACAGTGCATTCGGAAATTATTCAGACCCTTTGACTTTTTCCACATTTTGGTACGTTTTATATATATATATATATACATATATATAAGCACCAACGTAAAAATTCCAAGGCCACTCCAGTATGTGTAGACTATCCCTAGTGCATAGCCTTATTCTAAAATTGACTAAATCATTTTTTCCCCTCGTCAATCTACACACAATACTCCATGATGACAAAGCAAAAACAGGTTTTTAGATTTTTTTGTAAATGTATTAAAAATAAAAAGCTGAAATATTACAATTATATAAATATTCAGACCCTTTATTCAGTACTTTGTTGAAGCACCTTTGGCAGCAATTACAGACTCGATTTTTCTTGGGTATGACTCTACAAGCTTGGCACACCTGTATTGGGGGAGTTTTTCCAAATTCTTCTCTGCAGATCCTCTCAAGCTCTGTCTGGTTGGATGGGGAGTTCACTTCACTTGCACAGCTATTATCAGGTCTCTCCAGAAATGTTCAATCAGGCTCATGTCCGGAGTCTGGCTGGGCCACTCAAGGACATTCAGAGACTTGTCCCAAAACAACTCCTGCAAAACAACTCCCGTCTTGGCAGTGTGCCTAGTTTGTCCTATTGAAACGTGAACCTTCGCCCCAGTCTGAGGTCCTGAGCACTTTGGAGCAGGTTTTCATCAAGGATCTCTCTGTACTTTGCTCAGTTAATTTTTCCTTAGATCCTGTCTAGTCTCCCAGTCCCTGCTGCTGAAAAACATCCCTACAGCATGATGCTGCCACCACCGTGATTCACCGTAGGGATGGTATTGTCCAGGTGATGAGCGGTGCCTGATTTCCTCCAGACGTGACGCTTGGCATTCTGAGAGTCCTTTAGGTGCCTTTTGGCAAACTCCAAGCGTACTGTCATGTGCGTTTTACTGAGGAGTGGCTTCCGTCTGGCTACTCTACCACAAAGGCCTGATTGGTGCAGTGCTGCAGAGATGGTTGTCCTTCTGGAAGGTTCTCCTATCTCCACAGAGGATCTCTGGAGCTTTGTCAGAGTGACCATTGGGTTCTTGCTCACCTCACTGACCAAGGCCCTTCTCCCCCGATTTCTCAGTTTGGCCAGTCGGCCACCATTAGGAAGAGTCTTGGTGGTTCCAAACCTCTTCCATTTAAGAATGATGGAGGCCACTGTGTTCTTGGGGACTTTCAATACTGGATACATTTTTGGTACCCTTCCCCAGATCTGTGCCTCGACACAATCCTGTCTCGGAGTTCTACGGAGGATTCCTTCGACCTCCTGGCTTGGTTTTTGCTCTGACCTGCACTATTAACTGTGGGACTTTATATGGACAGGTGTGTGCCTTTCCAAATCATGTCCAATCAATTGAATATACCACAGGTGGACTCCAATCAAGTTGTAGAAACATCTCAAGGATAATCAATGGAACCAGGATGCACCTGAGCTCAATTGCGAGTCTCGTAGCAAAGGGTCTGAATACTTACAGTTGAAGTCGGAAGGTTACATACACCGTAGCAAAATATATTTAAACTCAGTTTTTCACAATTCCTGACATTTAATCCAAGTAAAAATTCCCTGTTTTAGGTCAGTTAGGATCACCACTTTATTTGAATGTGAAATGTCAGAAAAATAGTAGAGAATGATATATTTCAGCTTTTATTTCTTTCGTCACATTCCCAGTGGGTCAGATGTTTACATACACTCAATTAGTATTTGGTAGCATTGCCTTAAACAATTTAAACTTGGGTAAAATGTTTTGGGTAGCCTTCCACAAGCTTCCCACAATAAGTTGGGTGAATGTTGGCCCATTCCTCCTGACAGAGCTGGTGTAACTGAGTCAGGTTTGTAGGTCTCCTTGCTCGCACACGCTTTTTCAGCTCTGCCCACAAATTTTCCATAGGATTTAGGCTAGGGAATTGTGATGGCCACTCCAATACCTTGACTTTGTTGTACTTAAGCCATTTTGCCACAACTTTGGTAGTATGCTTGGGGTCATTGTCCAGTTGGAAGACCCATTTGGAACCAAGCTTTAACTTCCTGGCTGATGTCTCGAGATGTTGCTTCAATATATCCACATCATTTTCATACCTCATGATGCCATCTATTTTGTGAATTGCACCAGTCCCTCCTGCAGCAAAGCACCACCACAACATGATGCTGTCACCCTTGTGCTTCACGGTTGAGATGGTGTTCCTCGGCTTGCAAGCCTCCCCCTTTTTCCTCCAAACATAACGAGGGTCATTATGGCCAAACCGTTCTATTTTTGTTTCATCAGACCAGAGGATATTTCTCCAAAAAGTACGATCTTTGTCCCCATGTGCAGTTGCAAACCATAGTCTGGCTTTTTTATGGTGGTTTTGGAGCAGTGGCTTCTTCCGTGCTGAGCGGCCTTCAGGTTGTGTCGATATAGGTCTCATTTACTGTGAATATAGATACTTTTGTACCTGTTTCCTCCAGCATCTTCACAAGGTCCTTTGCTGTTGTTCTGGGATTGATTTATACTTTTCGGACCAAAGTACGTTCATCTATAGTAGACAGAACGCGTCTCCTTCCTGGGCGGTATGATGGCTGCGTGGTCCCATGGTGTTTATACTTGCGTACTATTATTTGTACAGATGATTGTGGTACTTTCAGGCGTTTGGAAATTGCTCCTAAGGATGAACCAGACTTGTGGAGGTCTACAATTTCTTTCTGAGGTCTTGGCTGATTTCTTTTTAATTTCCCATTATGTCAAGCACTGAGTTTGAAGGTAGGCCTTGAAATACATCCACAGGTACACCTCCAATTGACTCAAATTATGTCAATTAGCCTATCAGAAGCTTCTAAACCCATGACATAATTTTCTGGAATTTTCCAAGCTGTTTAAAGTTAGTCAACTCAGTGTATGTAAACGTATAAGTTATAAGTGAAATAATCTGTCTATAAACAATTGTTGGATAAATTACTTGTGTCATGCACAAAGTAGATGTCCTAACCGACTTGCCAAAACTATAGTTTGTGAAAAAGAAATTTGTGGAGTGGTTGAAAAATGATTTGTAATGACTCCAACTTAGTGTATGTAAACTTCCAACTTCAACTGTATATAAATAATGTTTTTCGGTTTTTAATTTTTAATAAATGTGCAAGAATGTGTAAAAACCTGTTTACGCTTTGTCATTATATGGTATTGTGTGTATATTGGTGAGGAAAATGTTTTATTTAATCAATTTTAGAATAAGGCTGTAACGTAACAAAATATGGAAAAGTGAAAATTTCGGAATATTTGTGGCTTGGAGTTTTTACTGATCAGGTCACATGAATCACAGCTAGCGTCAGGAATTGTTCCATCCTGATTAGTGATCTGATCCCAAAAAACGCCTGATCCTAGTTCTAACAGTATGAGGAGGAGATCAGGAAGACCCTCTGTTATAGGGGCAATCTGTGACTGCTAAATCCACCTTTGCCCTTTTAAATTGATGATATACAGTACACACAATATCCCATAATGAGAAAGCAGAAACATTATTTTCGACCTTATTGTAAATGTATAAAAAAAAAAACAGAAATAACTTACTTATATAGGTATTCAGACCCCTTCCCTTCTTCCACATTTTGTTACATTACAGCCTTAATCGAAAATGGATTAAATTAATTGTTTTCCTCTTCAATCTACTGTACACACAATACCCCATAATGACATCACAATACCCCATGATGACATCACAATACCCCATGATGACATCACAATACCCCATGATGACATCACAATACCCCATGATGACATCACAATACCCCATGATGACATCACAATACCCCATAATGACAAAGCGAAAACAGGTTTTCATACATTTGTGTAACTCAGACACCCGTGGTCATCAACTGTGCAGGTCAGCTGTTTCCTATGTGATTTGCACTCTGCAATAGTCTGGAAATAGCTGAGAGACGGGTCAAGTGGGTTGGGGTTATGTCCTTAAGATAAAATATACATAATAATGAATTTCCGACACGACTTCACATGCTTTAGTATAGAAGTTGAGGTTGTTTCAGTTCATTGTTGTAGAAGAGAGTGTAAAGGCATATTTATTCTAAATGTAATAAACTAAATAAATAAAGAGTTGGGCTGTGGATTTGCCTTCCTACCAGCAGAGGGTAATCATTGATAGACAGAAACAAACATCTGGGCTCTATTCAAGATCACTGAACCATTACAACAAGCCCTTAACAAGAAATAGGGCTGATGTGGATGGATCATTGACGATAAATTGTAATGAGTAGTTATTTGGGAGACTAGGTGATTTGTAGATCAGTGATTCTGCACAGTGTGGCTGTGCAGTGATGGGGCTCCCAAGTGGCGCAGCGGTCTTAGGCACTGCATCTCAGTGTTTGAGGTGTTACTACAGACACCCTGGTTCGATTCCAGGCTGTCTCACAACCGGCCGTGATTGGGAGTCCCATAGGGCAGCGCTGTCTGGGTTTGGACAGTGTAGGCTGTCATAGTAAATAAGAATTTGTTCTTAACTAACTTGCCTAGTTAAATGAAGATTAAATAAAGAATATAGTCAATCACTCAAGCACACAATGTCTCTCTTTGTCCATTGGCAGGTGTGTGGGCCATTAAACTGGGTGAGATGCCACTCCTCTCCATGCTCCATGCCAATGTAGTGACAGAGGGCATCCAGGTACGTTAATGCTTATACACACAGAGGTCTAGAGGTTACGCAACCTGTCAGATCAAATGGCTCAGTCTACTGCAGACAGGAAAATAACCTGTGTATTTGTATATATTATGAATCCCCATTAGCCAAGGCAGCAGCTACTCTTCCTGGGGCTCAGCAAAATTAAAGCAGTTTATGCAATTTTAAATACATTACAATACATTCACATATTTCAAAACACTCTGTGGGCCTTCAGGCACCTACTCCACCACTACCACATATCTACAGTACTAAATCCACGTGTACGTGTGTGTATAGTGCATATGTTATCGTGTGTGTATGCTTGTCTGTTACTATGGTTGTGTTGCTTCACAGTCCCTGCTGTTCAATAAGGTGTATTTGTATCTGTTTTTTAAATCTAATTTTACTGCTTGCATCAGTTACTAGATGTGGAATAGAGTTCAATGTAGTCATGTCTCTGTGTAGTACTGTGCGCCTCTCATAGTATGTTCTGGACTCGGGGACTGTGAAAAGACCTTGTGACATGTCTTGTGGGATGTGCATGGGTGTCTGAGCTGTGCACCAGTTGTTCAAACAGACAACTTGGTACGTTCAACATGTCAATGCCTCTCATAAATACAAGTAGTGATTAAGTCAATCTCTTCTCCAATTTGAACCAGGAGAGATTGACATGCATATTATTAATATATTGTTCATTGGCATTGATAGACAGAAACAAACATCTGGGCTCTATTCAAGATCACTGAACCATTACAACAAGCCCTTAACAAGAAATAGGGCTGATGTGGATGGATCTTAGGAATTCCAAGATGGCGTAGCAGTCGGACGTGTGTTTTGTCTTGTCCCATCCTGTATAGTGTAAATATAATTTTTCCTCGTTTTTTTCTGTATATATTTCGTACATATTTTAATCTCACTTTCAAACTACAGGCTGAATATACTCTCCTGCAACCCGCATCACCCAATGTGGTACGGATCTGCTTTTTCTATACTTTAAAATTGGAACCCTCATCAGAAGCTAGCCAGCTAACTAGCTAGTAGCTAGCCACTGCTAGCGGTCTTCAACGCTAACTAGGACACCAGCGCGACATCTACCCAAAGCATATCAGACTGCTTTTTCTCTACCACATCTCCGGATTCCTACCGCAAGCTCTGAACCTTTATACCGGATCATCGTAAATAGCTAGCTGCAATCCGAGTGGCTACTCCTGGCTAACGTCTCTGTCCCAGAGCAAGCACCAGTTAGCCTGGAGCTAGCCTCGAGCTAAGCCCATCTCCCGACTAGCCGAAGAGGTCCAAAAATACCTAATTTGCCAATTGGCCTGGACCCTCTACTGCCGACACGGAGCCCCGCCGATCCATCACGACTGGTCCGCCGACATAATCGTCCGAGGGGTTTCAACAGGCTTTTCCGCTGCGACATCGCCAAAGATCCATCTGCTGGCCAAGGCCCGCGAGCTTTCTGAATCGCTGTATCTCCAGCTCACTGCATGAAGAGGAATAAACAGACTCACCCCATCGCGACGTCCCCAAAGGTTAACTCTCTAGCCCTCGCTATCTCCCTGCTTGCTAATTCGGCCTGCTAACGGCTAGCTTGTCAAGCTCCGGTCCGCTAACTGCTACCTTGTCTAGCTCGGGCCTACGAACTGTTAGCTTGTTAGCACAGGCCTGCTAACCGTCTGAACCACCGCGTCCCAATCACTCTCTGACCCCATTTACTTTCTATCTCTTTTTGATTTTTAATTTGTTTATACCTTCCGGAAACCTGCCTCACCCAATGTGATACGGAATCGCTATTACTTTTACTCTTATTTTTATTTTTATGACACACTCAAGAACCTCCAGACGCTAACCAGCTAACTAGCTACAAGCTAGTTAGTCATTGTTAGTTTTTTAAAAACCTGGATAACACTCGCCAGCCCAGCCCCCCTGCCCATCCACCCTGCCCATCCACCGCTGCCCCCTGGACAATGATCTCTTGGCTACATAGCTGACGCACGCTGGACTGTCCATTAATCACGGTACTCCTTTCTGCTTGTTTGTCTTACCTGTCGGCCCCGTTGCCTAGTCAACGCCATTTTACCTGCTGTTTGTTGTGCTAGCGGATTAGCATCGCCTACTGTTTTTAGCTAGCTTTCCAAATTCAACACCTGTGATTACTGTATGCCTCGCTGTATGTCTCTCTCAGATGTCAATATGCCTTGTATACTGTTGTTCAGGTTAGTTATCATTGTTTTAGTTCACAATGGAGCCCCTAGACCCACTCTGCATACCCCTGTTACCTCCTTTGTCCCACCTCCCACACATGTGGTGACCTCACCCATTACAACCAGCATGTCCAGAGATACAACCTCTCTCATCATCACCCAGTGCCTGGGCCTACCTCCGCTGTACCCGCACCCCACCATACCCCTGTCTGCGCATTATGCCCTGAATATATTCTACCATGCCCAGAAACCTGCTCCTCTTATCCTCTGCCCCCAACGCTCTAGGCGACCAGTTTTGATAGCCTTTAGCCGCACCCTCATACTACTCCTTCTCTGTTCCGCGGGTGATGTGGAGGTAAACCCAGGCCCTGCATGTCCCCAGGTACCCTCATTTGTTGACTTCTGTGATCGAAAAAGCCTTGGTTTTATGCATGTCAACATCAGAAGCCTCCTCCCTAAGTTTGTTTTACTCACTGCTTTAGCACACTCTGCTAACCCTGATGTCCTTGCCGTGTCTGAATCCTGGCTCAGGAAGGCCACCAAAAATTCAGAGATTTCCATACCCAACTATAACATCTTCCGTCAAGATAGAACTGCCAAAGGGGGCGGAGTTGCAGTCTACTGCAGAGATAGCCTGCAAAGTAATGTCATACTTTCCAGGTCCATACCCAAACAGTTCGAACTACTAATTTTGAAAATTACCCTCTCCAGAAATAAGTCTCTCACTGTTGCCGCCTGCTACCGACCACCCTCAGCTCCCAGCTATGCCCTGGACACCATTTGTGAATTGATCGCCCCCATCTAGCTTCAGAGTTTGTTCTGTTAGGTGACCTAAACTGGGATATGCTTAACACCCGGCAGTCCTACAATGTAAGCTAGATGCCCTCAATCTCACTCAAATCATCAAGGAACCCACCAGGTACAACCCTAACTCTGTAAACAAGGGCACCCTCATAGACGTCATCCTGACCAACTGGCCCTCCAAATACACCTCCGCTGTCTTCAACCAGGATCTCAGCGATCACTGCCTCATTGCCTGTATCCGCCACGGAGCCGCAGTCAAACGACCACCCCTCATCACTGTCAAACGCTCCCTAAAACACTTCTGTGAGCAGGCCTTTCTAATCGACCTGGCCCGGGTATCCTGGAAGGACATTGACCTCATCCCGTCAGTTGAGGATGCCTGGTCATTCTTTAAAAGTAACTTCCTCACCATTTTAGATAAGCATGCTCCGTTCAAAAAATGCAGAACCAAGAACAGATACAGCCCTTGGTTCACTCCAGACCTGACTGCCCTCGACCAGCACAAAAACATCCTGTGGCGGACTGCAATAGCATCGAATAGCCCCCGTGATATGCAACTGTTCAGGGAAGTCAGGAACCAATACACGCAGTCAGTCAGGAAAGCTAAGGCCAGCTTCTTCAGGCAGAAGTTTGCATCCTGTAGCTCCAACTCCAAAAAGTTCTGGGACACTGTGAAGTCCATGGAGAACAAGAGCACCTCCTCCTAGCTGCCCACTGCACTGAGGCTAGGTAACACGGTCTCCACCGATAAATCCACGATTATCGAAAGCTTCAATAAGCACTTCTCAACGGCTGGCCATGCCTTCCGCCTGGCTACTCCAACCTCGGCCAACAGCTCCGCCCCCCGCAGCTCCTCGCCCAAGCCTCTCCAGGTTCTCCTTTACCCAAATCCAGATAGCAGATGTTCTGAAAGAGCTGCAAAACCTAGACCCGTACAAATCAGCTGGGCTTGACAATCTGGACCCTCTATTTCTGAAACTATCTGCCGCCATTGTCGCAACCCCTATTACCAGCCTGTTCAACCTCTCTTTCATATCGTCTGAGATCCCCAAGGATTGAAAGCTGCCGCAGTCATCCCCTCTTCAAAGGGGGAGACACCCTGGACCCAAACTGCTATAGACCTATATCCATCCTGCCCTGCCTATCTAAGGTCTTCGAAAGCCAAGTCAACAAACAGGTCACTGACCATCTCGAATCCCACCGTACCTTCTCCGCTGTGCAATCTGGTTTCCGAGCCGGTCACGGGTGCACCTCAGCCACGCTCAAGGTACTAAACGATATCATAACCGCCATCGATAAAAGACAGTACTGTGCAGCCGTCTTCATCGACCTTGCCAAGGCTTTCGACTCTGTCAATCACCATATTCTTATCGGCAGACTCAATAGCCTCGGTTTCTCGGATGACTGCCTTGCCTGGTTCACCAATTACTTTGCAGACAGAGTTCAGTGTGTCAAATCGGAGGGCATACTGTCCGGTCCTCTGGCAGTCTCTATGGGGGTGCCACAGGGTTCAATTCTCGGGCCGACTCTTTTCTCTGTATATATCAATGATGTTGCTCTTGCTGCGGGCGATTCCCTGATCCACCTCTACGCAGACGACACCATTCTATATACTTTCGGCCCGTCATTGGACACTGTGCTATCTAACCTCCAAACGAGCTTCAATGCCATACAGCACTCCTTCCGTGGCCTCCAACTGCTCTTAAACGCGAGTAAAACCAAATGCATGCTTTTCAACCGATCGCTGCCTGCATCCGCATGCCCGACTAGCATCACCACCCTGGATGGTTCCGACCTTGAATATGTGGACATCTATAAGTACCTAGGTGTCTGGCTAGACTGCAAACTCTCCTTCCAGACTCACATCAAACATCTCCAATCGAAAATCAAATCAAGAGTCTGCTTTCTATTCCGCAACAAAGCCTCCTTCACTCACGCCGCCAAGCTTACCCTAGTAAAACTGACTATCCTACCGATCCTCGATTTCGGCGATGTCATCTACAAAATGGCTTCCAACACTCTACTCAGCAAACTGGATGCAGTCTATCACAGTGCCATCCGTTTTGTCACCAAAGCACCTTATACCACCCACCACTGCGACTTGTATGCTCTAGTCGGCTGGCCCTCGCTACATATTCGTCGCCAGACCCACTGGCTACAGGTCATCTACAAGTCCATGCTAGGTAAAGCTCCGCCTTATCTCAGTTCACTGGTCACGATGGCAACACCCATCCGTAGCACACGCTCCAGCAGGTGTATCTCACTGATCATCCCTAAAGCCATCACCTCATTTGGCCGCCTTTCGTTCCAGTACTCTGCTGCCTGTGACTGGAACGAACTGCAAAAATCGCTGAAGTTGGAGACTTTTATCTCCCTCACGAACTTCAAACATCAGCTAACCGATCGCTGCAGCTATACATAGTCTATTGGTAAATAGCCCACCCATTTTCACCTACCTCATTCCCATACTGTTTTTATACTGTTTTTTTTTTTTTAATTATTTACTTTTCTGCTCTTTTGCACACCAATATCTCTACCTGTACATGACCATCTGATCATTTATCACCCTAGTGTTAATCTGCAAAATTGTATTATTCGCCTTCCTCCTCATGCCTTTTGCACACATTGTATATAGACTGCCCATTTTTTTTCTACTGTGTTATTGACTTGTTAATTGTTTACTCCATGTGTAACTCTGTGTTGTCTGTTCACACTGCTATGCTTTATCTTGGCCAGGTCGCAGTTGCAAATGAGAACTTGTTCTCAACTAGCCTAACTGGTTAAATAAAGGTGAAAAATTAAAAAATTAAAATAAAAAAATATATAAAAAAATATTGGCTCTCTGTGTACATCCAAGGGCCAGCTGTGCTGCCCTGTTCTGATCCAATTGCAATTTTCCAAAGTCCCTTTTTGTGGCACCTGACCCCACAACTGAACAGTAGTCCAGGTGCGACAAAACTAGGGCCTGTAGGACCTGCCTTGTTGATTATGGACAGACTTCTCCCCACCTTAGGTACTGTTGTCTGTTTTGACCATGACAGTTTACAATCCATTGTTACTCCAAGCAGTTTAGTCACCGCAACTTGCTCAATTTCCACATGATTTACTACAAGATTTAGTTGAGGTTTAGGATTTAGTGAATGATGTGTCCCAAATACAATGCTTTTAGTTTTAGAACTATTTAGGACTAACTTATTTCTTGCCACCCACTCTGAAAGTAACTGCAGCTCTTTGTGAAGTGTTGTCATTTCAGTCACTGTAGAAGCTGACATGTATAGAGTCATCAGCATACATAGGCATACTGTCTTTACTCAAAGCCAGTGGCATGTCATTTAGTAAATATTGAAAAAGGTAATGGGCCTAGACAGCTGCCCTGGGGAATTCCTGATTCTACCTGGATTATGTTGGCGAGGCTTCCATTAAAGAACATCCTCTGTGTTCTATTAGACAGGTAACTCTTTATCCACAACATAACAGGGGGTGTAAAGTAATAACACACACATTTTTCCAGCAGCGGACTATGATTGATAATGTCAAAAGCCACACTGAAGTCTAACAGAGTGTGTGTGTGTCTGTCTGTGTGTGTGTGTGTGTAAGGGAAGACCCCCCCTGTATTGGACAAAAATGAATGGCAAGATATTGGCAGTGGCCAAACCATATACACATTGTCCAATACCACCCAATTCGGCGTTGATTCATGCAAAGCATATTGCAAATGCCATATGGCTATTGCCAGTTGTAACACTTTAAAAATTCAACAGGTGGCGAATCCGCTCCACCGTGGTTTTTCATATTGGATATGTAACCCAAGTCAACGTCCAAAAGCAAAATTTTGAAAAAATGAATTTTTTGTAAAAAACTTATCACCCCTTAAAAAAGTGCTTTCTGGACCGTTTTTCGAAATTCTTTCAAATTTTGTGTCAATTACACACGTATAAGAACTGTATCAACATACTTTAGTTGTATTTTAATATCATACATATATTTTTTTCTTTTTACTTGTGCATAAGGAATATGATTTGTCCATTTACAATATGATTTCATAGGAAGTCAAAATTCACTTTTTTGGGGGCCAAATGCCATATGAAATTTGACATGCTCAAAAATGCAAAATTGACTGGCCTGATGAACACAGGATGGCCGAGCAGTGATAGTTGTACATTTCCATCACTCGTTGTGTTGATTTCATCATGTCCATTAGGTGATGTTTTTTCACTATAGAATCATATTGCAAGTGCACGTGCATTTGCAATATGGTTCAATGGACAATTACCAAATGAAATTTGACATGCTCAAAAATGTTAAATTGACTGGTCTGATGAACACAGGATGGCCGAGCAGTGATAGTTGTACCTTTCCATCACTCGTTGTGTTGATTTCATCATGTCCATTTGTTTATGTTTTCTCACTTTTGCAAAGTCACTGTGCATTTGCAATATGGTTCAATGGGCATGTACCATCACGATTTTGTCATGCTATAAAAATCCTGCAGGAATGCAAAATTGACTGGTCTGATGAACACAGGATGGCCGAGCAGTGATAGTTGTACATTTCCATCACTCGTTGTGTTGATTTCATCATGTCCATTAGGTGATGTTTTTTCACTATAGAATCATATTGCAAGTGCGCGTGCATTTGCAATATGGTTCAATGGACAATTACCATATGAAATTTGACATGCTCAAAAATGTTAAATTGACTGGCCCGATGAACTCGGAATGGCTGGGCAGTGATTCTGGTTCAAATGTAAATGTAATCTCAATCGCTCGTTAGGGTTGATTTCAGAATGTCCATTAGGTGATGTTTTTTCACTATAGAATCATATTGCAAATGCACGTGCATTGTTGTGCAACTGGTAACCCAAAAATAAAAATAAGGTGATTTCTATATGTCCATTTGTTTATGTTTTCTTACTTTTTTAAAGTCACTGTGCATTTGCAATATGGTTCAATGGGCAGGTACCATCACGAATTTGTCATGCTATAAAAATCCTGCAGGAATGTTAAATTGACTGGCCCGATGAACTCGGGATGGCTGGGCAGTGATTCTGGTTCATCTCAATCGCTCGTTAGGGTTGATTTCAGAATGTCCATTAGGTGGTGTTTTTTCACTATAGAATCATATTGCAAATGCACGTGCATTGTTGTGCAACTGGTAACCCAAAAATAAAAATAAGGTGATTTCTATATGTCCATTTGTTTATGTTTTCTTACTTTTTTAAAGTCACTGTGCATTTGCAATATGGTTCAATGGGCAGGTACCATCACGATTTTGTCATGCTATAAAAATCCTGCAGGAATGCAAAATTGACTGGTCTGATGAACACAGGATGGCCGAGCAGTGATAGTTGTACATTTCCATCACTCGTTGTGTTGATTTCATCATGTCCATTAGGTGATGTTTTTCACTTTTGCAAAGTCACTGTGCATTTGCAATATGGTTCAATGGGCAGGTACCATCACGAATTTGTCATGCTATAAAAACCATGCAGGAATGTGAAATTGACTGGCCCGATGAACTCGGGATGGCTGGGCAGTGATTCTGGTTCATCTCAATGGCTCGTAGGGTTGATTTCAGAATGTCACTTTTGGTGATGGTACCTCACTGTTTAAACATATTGCAAATGGACAAGAGTCACCAGCAAGTCACAGTCCATCAGTCAATTAGATATCATTCTGACAACAAACTGATACAAACTGACACTAAACCCACTTTTTCCAACTCGTTTAGTAGCCAACTATCACATACTTCAGAGCTGGCCCAAAATTCACAACGTCTTATGTTCAAACCATAAAAAAAACATAAAACACGTAGTTACGTTCTAGCTGCGGGTCCATTTCTTATGTTATGTGTAGGCCTAGCTGAGGCGACCCCGAATCCCAAGTTTCAGCTCGATCGGTCATTTGGTGTCCGAGCAAAACCCTAATTGGTGCTGAAAATCCACTTTTTTCCATGACTTGCTACGGGGTCCTTGAATGATCTATCGGACCGAAACGTTGGGGTCTGTCTATATGGGCCGAGACAGTCACAATGCACCTAGTCTTGTGTCTCTGAGACATTTCTAAATGTCGCCATTTTCGTAATGGTCAAAATGAATTGAAGTCATTGCAAATGTACGAGGCTATTTATCAGTCCGAGAACCTTCTAGAGCCACCTAACTCACCACGCACTATCGACCCGAGGTCTAGAACAGGTTTCTAAAGTTTCGGAACTCTAGGTCTGACGGTTCTTTTTTAGCTCGAACAAAGCTAACTATTGGAGGCACTGTCTGTCTCTACAAACCCCAATACGTCCCTCCTTCCAAGTTGTGTGTCTGTGTGATTTAGTTTTCCTTTGAAATTTTATGGGAAAAATGACTGATTTACAGTTCATGGGGGTTGCCTAATCACACATATGAAGTTTTGGAAAGATCTGACTTTTTTAACCCCTCGAAACAGCCCCTGAGACACCAATTAAGGCACTTCCGGTTGGCACAGGAAGCTATAAGTCAACACATATCCTCACTGGGGTATGCTGTTACAGAATCCTGAGTTTTAAGTCCTTACATGAAGAATTGATTGATTTACACAGGGTTGAATGCACTATGTCTATCAAACTGCAGGCAGGGTATGGAATAACACTTTTAGGGTGATTTTAACCACTTCCGGTTGGTCCAGGAAGCTTAGAATCAACACAGGTAGACCTCATACTGCCCTGATGGACTGTTACTAAAGACAGGTTCATACGGCATTCATAACCCATATAGACTTCAGGTTGAATTTAGGGGTGCAGGCAATGTATTCCTATGGGGAGACAAGTCAATGCAAACTCTTTGAAGTAAACACCTTCTTTTAACTATTAAGGGTTAATGCCACACGGTCAAGGTTAGGCTTGCACGGATCGGAAGGACCTTAGGAACGTACCTGAGGTCAAATTGTGCTTCTCACCCTAAAGGTTCTCTCACTGTCACCCAAAAGCAAATGACGTGGTGGGGCAGGCTTAATTTTGGGCCTAGTTTTCTCATGGTCGCTGCGCTCAGACCGAGCGAGCTACGGTCAAGCGGGATATCTCGTTGAACTCGGCACGGCCTAGAGATTATGTTTATGCCATTGCCTGCTCTCTGTGTCTTTGAGCACCGCCCTTTTTCACTCCATCCTTGCTGTGTGTGCTTGTGAGAGCTTTTCTTTGACATCTGTTGGGAGAAATGACTGACTTACAGTTTATGGGGGTTGCCTAATCACACATATGAAGTTTTGAAAAGATCTGACCTTTTTAACCCTTGGAAACTGCCACTGTGACACCATTTAAGGCACTTCCGGTTGGCACAGGAAGCTATAAATAAACTCATATCATGATTTAGGTATGCCTTTACAGAATCCTGAGTTTGAAGTCTTTACGTTAAGAACTGAGTTATTTACGGAGGGTTTACTAAGTGTGTGTTTTTTCAGAAAATCATAGAAAATCACAGAAATCTCGCAGAGCTCCGCAGCACACTTTAAAAAGATTCGTAAGAACACCCTGCAACTGGATCTGTAACCGTTGAAAAAAAAACACCTATCCGTGAACATCACCTAGGTGTCGTTGTACGATTTCTCTTAAATGACGATAGATAAATGGCTGGTTCTTTTTTTATTGACACCGGAGGCTCCTTGACTTTGACGTGAAGTGGAAAAATAATTTCTCTATTTTCATTTTGGACCTTTAACCTCTTGCTTCTACTCGGGACGCTTGCGTCCCAACTAGAGCTCTGGAAATACTAGAACGCTAAATGCTAATAGTATTAGTTAAAACTCAAACGTTCATTAAAATACACATGCAGGGTATCGAATTAAAGCTACACTCGTTGTGAATCCAGGCAACAAGTCAGATTTTTAAAATGCTTTTCGGCGAAAGCATGAGAAGCTATTATCTGATAGCATGTAACACCCCAAAAGACCCGCAGGGGACGTAAACAAAATAATTAGCATTTCGGCGTTACACAAACCGCACAATAAAATAGAAAACATTCATTACCTTTCACCATCTTCTTTGTTGGCACTCCTAGATGTCCCATAAACACTATTTGGGTCTTTATTTCGATTAAATCGGTCCATATAAAGCCTAGATATCGTTATATGTAGACTGTGTGATAAACGAAAAAAACATTGTTTCAAAACGTAACGTCATTTTTTAAAATTCAAAAAGTCGACGATAAACTTTCACAAAACACTTCGAAATACGTTTGTAATGCAACTTTAGGTATTAGTAAACGTTAATAAGCGATAAAATTCATCAGGAGGCGATGTAAAGATCATTAGCTGTCCGTCTGGAAAAATGTCCGGCTAGAAACTCAACGAAAATATCCGGTCCTAGACCTGAGGAAATACGGTGTCCTGCATGTGTTTGACCAAGAAAAAACTCGAAGGGAAATGACAAGACTCTAGACACCGTGTGGAAGCTGTAGGTACTGCAACCTCAGTCAATTAATTGTGGTTCACCTTTATCAATGGGTTCAAGTAGCGCATGGATATATTTTCCCATTTTCAGTGATCAGTTTTTCCTGTGCTTTTCGATGTAAATGCCGTTCTGGTAAAGCCACAGCAGTGATTTAACCAGTTTTATAAACGTCTGAGTGTTTTCTATCCACACAGACTAAGCAAATGCATATACTATATTCCTGGCATGAGTAGCAGGGCGCTGAAATGTTGCGCGATTTTTAACAGAATGTTCAAAAAAGTAGAGGGTAGGAGGAAGAGGTTAATCCCAGATGAATGGCCATAACTCAAAAACCGTTGAGGCCTAGACGCCATCTTGTTCGGGGCCAACTGCCCATTATGCCGCCCCTACGCTCAGAGTTTCGGCTTCTAAATATTTTCAGTTTTCGAGATAAGGCCGCGTCGTGAATCGTGATGTTTTGTCCAATAGCAATATGATTGCTTATGCCCTCTTGTGGGAATTTCCGGGACGGCGGAAAAATGACCTAAATCTTATTATTTTTGTAAAACGGAAACCGAATGTCCGACAAAGTTCATTTGATGACTTCCTGGTAGGTCCGGCCCTGCCGCTCGGCCCGACGCCGTCCGCAAATTTTACAAACGATTTCGGACGTCTAGTAAGGGACCGTACATTTGCAATATGGACTTTCTCACTAACCATACAGGTACTGCCAAAATCTTCCCTTAAGGTATGTAAGGCCAGGCTCATATTGATCTGTTATGTACACCAGTCTAGCACGTGAAGCTAAAAGACAGACTTTAGTCAGCAAAGAGCCCAACAGCTTTATCTTTCTTCTCCAGTTACTTGCAACACTGTTATCCATAGTGTTTCAACAGACCAGGGACTTATTGAAACAAAATAGTCCCACAAAGGTCAATGCTTTTGCAGAAATGACAAATGCATTTGCAAAATTGTAATCAATAGTGTTCAATGGGAGTTCAAACCGAATATGGAGACAAAATAAACCTGAGAACACGAGTCAACATTTTAATAACCAGCATTGATTCACACAGTTAGATACTATATTAGAGAGAAGTGTCATGTGTCATATCTTATACTGTTTTATTAGACTGTGTTGTTATTATGCCTGTGATCTGTTAGGAGAAGGGTTGCCAAATTCTGGTATTCCCAGGTTTTCCAGAAATCCTTGCTGGAGGATTCTGGATTTCCTGCGTATTCCCTTCTGATTCTGGGAATCTTACAGAGATTTCTGGAAAACCTGTGTTACGATAACTAGGAGTGGTGGGTGGAATCAGGCGCAGAGAGCAGGGTTCAGTCGTTTGTCAAATTTATTCACCAGCGCAACAAAAACGGTCACGCCAACACACAGGGCGTATACAAGTTATAGAGAAAATACAGAAATAGTCTGGAGAATAAAGACACAAACAAAATAACACCATCCAACACAGAGTAACAAGAAACAAGCCCGCACAAATACCCAGCGGGCCTAGTACACCTTAAATAACCTACAAACAAACCCTAATACAAAACAGGTTTACCCAATAACCAAAAACAAACGGAAAGGGAATCGATGGCAGCTAAAAGGCCGGCGACGACAATCGCCGAGCACCGCCCGAACAGGAAGAGGCACCATCTTCGACGAGGTTCGTGACAACCTGGCCATTGTGGGAAAGTTATGGGTATTTTGCAACACTAGTTAGGAGAATGTAGTTTTAACTTAAATAATGCTTCTCTCTCCCTGATCCCCACCTAACACAGGACGTTTCTCTCCCCCTCTAAAACAGGATGTTTCTCTCGTCCACTAGAACATGATGTTTCTCTCCTCTTCCAGAACATGTTTCTCTCTCATTTTCCAGAACATGTTTCTCTCCTCCTCTAGAACATGTTTCTCTACTCCCCTAGAAAATGTTTCTCTACTCCCCTAGAACATGTTTCTCTCTCCTCTTCTAGAACATGTTTCTCTCTCCTCTTCTAGAACATGTTTCTCTCCTCCTCTAGAACATGTTTCTCTCCTCCTCTAGAACATGTTTCTCTCTCTCCTTCTTGAACATGATGATGATTCTCATCTTGTAGAACATGTTGTTTCTCTCTCCTCCTCTAGAACATGTTTCTCTCTCCTCTTCTAGAACATGTTTCTCTCTCCTCTTCTAGAACATGTTTATCTCCTCCTCTAGAACATGTTTCTCTCCTCCTCTAGAACATGTTTTTCTCTCCTCCTCTAGAACATGTTTCTCTCTCCACCTCTAGAACATGTTTCTCTCTCCTCCTCTAGAACATGTTTCTCTCTCCTCTTCTAGAACATGTTTCTCTCCTCCTCTAGAACATGTTTATATCCTCCTCTAGAACATGTTTCTCTCCTCCCTAGAACATGTTTCTCTACTCCCCTAGAACATGTTTCTCTACTCCCCTAGAACATGTTTCTCTACTCCCCTAGAACATGTTTCTCTCTCCTCTTCTAGAACATGTTTCTCTCTCCTCTTCTAGAACATGTTTCTCTCCTCCTCTAGAACACATTTCTCTCTCTCCTCTAGAACATGTTTCTCTCTCTCCTTCTTGAACATGATGATGATTCTCATCTTGTAGAACATGTTTTTCTCTCCTCTTCTAGAACATGACGTTTTCTCTCTTCTAGAACATGTTTTTCTCTTCCTGCTCCTCTTCTAGAACATGTTTCTCTCTTCCTGCTCCTCTTCTAGAACATGTTTTTCTCTTCTTGAACATGTTTCTCTCTTATAGAACATGTTTCTCTCTTCCTGCTCCTCCTCTAGAACATGTTTCTCTCTCCTCTTCTAGTACATGTTTGTCTCCTCCTCTAGAACATGTTTTTCTCTCCTCCTCTAGAACATGTTTCTCTCTCCTCCTCTAGAACATGTTTCTCTCTCCTCTTCTAGAACATGGTTCTCTCTCCTCTTCTAGAACATGTTTCTCTCTCCTCCTCTAGAACATGTTTCTCTCTCCTCTTCTAGAACATGTTTCTCTCTCCTCCTCTAGAACATGTTTATCTCTCCTCTTCTAGAACATGTTTCTCTCTCCTCTTCTAGAACATGGTTCTCTCTCCTCTTCTAGAACATGTTTCTCTCCTCCTCTAGAATATGTTTCTCTCCTCCTCTAGAACATGTATTTCTCTCCTCCTCTAGAACATGTTTCTCTCTCTCCTCTCTCCTCTAGAACATGTTTCTCTCTCTCCTCCTCTAGAACATGTTTCTCTCTCCTTTCTAGAACATGTTTCTCTCTCTCCTTCTAGAACATGGTGATTCTCATCTTCTAGAATGATGTTTTTTCTCTCCTCCTCTAGAACATGTTTCTCTCTCCTCCTCTAGAACATGTTTCTCTCTCCTCCTCTAGAACATGTTTTTCTCTCTTCTAGAACATGTTTCTTCTCCTCTAGAACATGTTTCTCTCTTGTAGAACATGTTTCTCTCTCCTCTAGAACATGTTTCTCTCTTCCTAGAACATGTTTCTCTTCTAGAACATGTTTCTCTCTTCCATGTTTCTCTACTCTTCTAGAACATGTTTCTCTACTCCCCCTAGAACATGTTTCTCTACTCCTCTTCTAGAACATGTTTCTTCTCTCCTCTTCTAGAACATGTTTCTCTCTCCTGCCACGTTTCTCTCTCTCTCTAGAACATGTTTCTCTCCTCCTTCTTGAACATGATGATGATTCTCATCTTGTAGAACATGTTTCTTCTCTTCTCTTCTAGAACATGTTTCTCTCTCCTCTTCTAGAACATGTTTCTCTCTCCTCTTCTAGAACATGTTTATCTCCTCCTCTAGAACATGTTCTCTCTCTCCTCTAGAACATGTTTCTCTCTCCTCTAGAACATGTTTCTCTCCTCCTCTAGATGATGTTTCTCATCTTCCCCTAGAACATGTTTCTTCTCCCCTAGAACATGTTTCTCTCTTCTAGAACATGTTTCTCTACTCCCCTTCTAGAACATGTTTCTCTCTTCTTCTAGAACATGTTGCTCTCTCTTTCTAGAACATGTTTCTCTCTCCTCTTCTAGAACACGTCCTCCTCTAGAACATGTTTCTTCTCTTCTAGAACATGTTTCTCTCTTCCTAGAACATGTTTCTCTCTTTCCTTCTTGAACATGATGATGATTCTCATCTTGTAGAACATGTTGTTTCTCTCTCCTCTTCTAGAACATGACGTTTTCTCTCTTCCTGCTCCTCTTCTAGAACATGTTTTTCTCTTCTTGAACATGTTTCTCTCTTATAGAACATGTTTCTCTCTTCCTGCTCCTCCTCTAGAACATGTTTCTCTCTCCTCTTCTAGAACATGTTTCTCTCTCCTCTTCTAGTACATGTTTCTCTCCTCCTCTAGAACATGTTTTTCTCTCCTCCTCTAGAACATGTTTCTCTCTCCTCTTCTAGAACATGTTTCTCTCCTCTTCTAGAACATGTTTCTCTCTCCTCCTCTAGAACATGTTTCTCTCTCCTCTCTAGAACATGTTTCTCTCTCCTCTTCTAGAACATGTTTCTCTCCTCCTCTAGAACATGTTTCTCTCCTCCTCTAGAATATGTTTCTCTCCTCCTCTAGAACATGTTTCTCTCTCCTCCTCTAGAACATGTTTCTCTCTCCTCTTCTAGAACATGTTTCTCTCTCCTCTTCTAGAACATGTTTCTCTCCTCCTCTTGAACACGTTTCTCTCTCTCCTTCTTGAACACGTTTCTCTCTCTCCTTCTTGAACATCGTTTCTCTCCTCTTCTTGAACATGTTTCTCTCCTCCTCTTGAACATGTTTCTCTCTCTCCTTCTTGAACATGATGATGATTCTCATCTTCTAGAACATGATGTTTCTCTCCTCCTCTAGAACATGTTTCTTTCTCATCTTCTAGAACATCATGTTTCTCTCTCCTCTTCTTCTAGAACATGTTTCTCTCTTGTAGAACATGTTTCTCTCTTCTAGAACATGTTTTTCTCTTCCTGCTCCTCTTCTAGAACATGTTTCTCTCTTCCTGCTCCTCTTCTAGAACATGTTTCTCTCTTGTAGAACATGTTTCTCTCTCTCTTCTAGAACATTGTTTCTTCTCTTCTCTTCCAGAACACGAGGTTTCTCTCTGCCTGCCCTCCCCTTCTCTCTGCCTGCCCCCCCCTTCTCTTTGCCTGCCCCCCTCTTCTCTTCTTGAACATGTTTCTTCCTTCTCTTCTAGAACATGTTTCTTTTCTTCTCTTCTAGAACATACCCAATGTGAGGGCCCACGAAGCATCTGTCTACGTTAGTCTCCGAGGTGATGCCCTCTCCATGGGAGGTTATGAAAATAACAATGTCTTCTGGGGCGAGTTATCTGTTTGTGTGTGTGTGTGTGTTCTCACTGTATAGACTCAATGAACAGGATGTTAGTGTGTTTGTTTGTTTATGCGTTGGTTTGTATGGCACCTGGTGTTGTGTACATATATGGGTGCTACGTACAGTGTTTCAAATCAAATGTTATTTGTCACATGTGCCGAATACAACACCTTACAGTGAAATGCTTACTTACAAGCCCTTAACCAACAATACAGTTTTAAGAAAATACTCCCCCAAAAAGTAAGAGATATGAATAACAAATAAAGATCAGCTGTAAATAACAATAGCAGTGCTATATACAGAGGATACCGGTACAGAGTCAATGTGGAGGCTATATACAGAGGTTACCGGTACAGAGTCAATGTGGAGGCTATATACAGAGGGTACCGGTACAGAGTCAATGTGGAGGCTATATACAGAGGGTACCAGTACAGAGTCAATGAGGAGGCTATATACAGAGGATACAGGTACAGAGTCAATGTGGAGGCTATATACAGAGGGTACTGGTACAGAGTCAATGTGGAGGCTATATACAGAGGGTACCGGTACAGAGTCAATGTGGAGGCTATATACAGAGGGTACCGGTACAGAGTCAATGTGGAGGCTATATACAGAGGATACCGGTACAGAGTCAATGTGGAGGCTATATACAGAGGGTACCGGTACAGAGTCAATGTGGAGGCTATATACAGAGGGTACAGGTACAGAGTCAATGTGGAGGCTATATACAGAGGGTACCGGTACAGAGTCAATGTGGAGACTATATACAGGGGTACCGGTACAGAGTCAATGTGGAGGCTATATACAGAGGGTACCGGTACAGAGTCAATGTGGAGGCTATATACAGAGGGTACCGGTACAGAGTCAATGTGGAGGCTATATACAGAGGGTACCGGTACAGAGTCAATGTGGAGGCTATATACAGAGGGTACCGGTACAGAGTCAATGTGGAGGCTATATACAGGGGTACCGGTACAGAGTCAATGTGGAGGCTATATACAGAGGATACTGGTACAGAGTCAATGTGGAGGCTATATACAGAGGGTACCGGTACAGAGTCAATGTGGAGGCTATATACAGAGGGTACTGGTACAGAGTCAATGTGGAGGCTATATACAGAGGGTACCGGTACAGAGTCAATGTGGAGGCTATATACAGAGGGTACTGGTACAGAGTCAATGTGGAGGCTATATACAGAGGGTACTGGTACAGAGTCAATGTGGAGGCTATATACAGAGGGTACAGGTACAGAGTCAATGTGGAGGCTATATACAGAGGATACTGGTACAGAGTCAATGTGGAGGCTATATACAGAGGGTACCGGTACAGAGTCAATGTGGAGGCTATATACAGAGGGTACTGGTACAGAGTCAATGTGGAGGCTATATACAGAGGGTACCGGTACAGAGTCAATGTGGAGGCTATATACAGAGGGTACCGGTACAGAGTCAATGTGGAGGCTATATACAGAGGGTACCGGTACAGAGTCAATGTGGAGGCTATATACAGAGGGTACCGGTACAGAGTCAATGTGGAGGCTATATACAGAGGGTACCGGTACAGAGTCAATGTGGAGGCTATATACAGAGGGTACCGGTACAGAGTCAATGTGGAGGCTATATACAGAGGATACCGGTACAGAGTCAATGTGGAGGCTATATACAGAGGGTACCGGTACAGAGTCAATGTGGAGGCTATATACAGAGGATACCGGTACAGAGTCAATGAGGAGGCTATATACAGAGGGTACCGGTACAGAGTCAATGTGGAGGCTATATACAGAGGATACTGGTACAGAGTCAATGTGGAGACTATATACAGGGGTACCGGTACAGAGTCAATGTGGAGGCTATATACAGAGGGTACTGGTACAGAGTCAATGTGGAGGCTATATACAGAGGGTACCGGTACAGAGTCAATGTGGAGGCTATATACAGAGGGTACCGGTACAGAGTCAATGTGGAGGCTATATACAGAGGATACTGGTACAGAGTCAATGTGGAGGCTATATACAGAGGATACCGGTACAGAGTCAATGTGGAGGCTATATACAGGGGGTACCGGTACAGAGTCAATGTGGAGACTATATACAGAGGATACTGGTACAGAGTCAATGTGGAGGCTATATACAGAGGATACCGGTACAGAGTCAATGTGGAGGCTATATACAGAGGATACCGGTACAGAGTCAATGTGGAGGATAAAGTAATCTATAAAAAGATTTAGATGCAGAGGGCTGCTCCACTGGATGTCATAAGGTGAATGCAGAGTCAATGTGGAGGCTAAATATAAGAGGGATACTGGTACAGAGTCAATGTGGAGGCTATATACAGAGGATACTGGTACAGAGTCAATGTGGAGGCTATATACAGAGGATACCGGTACAGAGTCAATGTGGAGGCTATATACAGAGGGTACCGGTACAGAGTCAATGTGGAGGCTATATACAGAGGATACCGGTACAGAGTCAATGTGGAGACTATATACAGGGGTACCGGTACAGAGTCAATGTGGAGGCTATATACAGAGGGTACTGGTACAGAGTCAATGTGGAGGCTATATACAGAGGATACCGGTACAGAGTCAATGTGGAGGCTATATACAGAGGATTCCGGTACAGAGTCAATGTGGAGGCTATATACAGAGGGTACCGGTTCAGAGTCAATGTGGAGGCTATATACAGAGGGTACCGGTACAGAGTCAATGTGGAGGCTATATACAGAGGATACCGGTACAGAGTCAATGTGGAGGCTATATACAGAGGATACTGGTACAGAGTCAATGTGGAGGCTATATACAGAGGATACTGGTACAGAGTCAATGTGGAGGCTATATACAGAGGGTACCGGTACAGAGTCAATGTGGAGGCTATATACAGAGGGTACTGGTACAGAGTCAATGTGGAGGCTATATACAGAGGGTACTGGTACAGAGTCAATGTGGAGGCTATATACAGAGGATACTGGTACAGAGTCAATGTGGAGGCTATATACAGGGGTACCGGTACAGAGTCAATGTGGAGGCTATATACAGAGGAATACCTAGGATACAGAGTCAATGTGGAGGCTATATACAGAGGATACCAATTTGTACAGAGTCAATGTGGAGACTATAATAAAGAGGATACTGGTACAGAGTCAATGTGGAGGCTATATACAGAGGATACTGGTACAGAGTCAATGTGGAGGCTATATACAGAGGGTACCGGTACAGAGTCAATGTGGAGGCTATATACAGAGGATACTGGTACAGAGTCAATGTGGAGGCTATATACAGAGGATACTGGTACAGAGTCAATGTGGAGGCTATATACAGAGGATACCGGTACAGAGTCAATGTGGAGGCTATATACAGAGGATACTGGTACAGAGTCAATGTGGAGGCTATATACAGAGGATACTGGTACAGAGTCAATGTGGAGGCTATATACAGGGGTACCGGTACATTGTCAATGTGGAGGCTATATACAGAGGAATACCTAGGATACCTAGGATAGGATAAAGTAATCCTTCTCACCCCCCTTAAAAGATTTAGATGCACTATTGTAAAGTGGCTGCTCCACTGGATGTCATAAGGTGAATGCACCAATTTGTAAGTCGCTCTGGATAAGAGCGTCTGCTAAATGACTTAAATGTAATGTAAATGTAGGATACTGGTACAGAGTCAATGTGGAGGCTATATACAGAGGATACCGGTACAGAGTCAATGTGGAGGCTATATACAGAGGATACTGGTACAGAGTCAATGTGGAGGCTATATACAGAGGGTACCGGTTCAGAGTCAATGTGGAGGCTATATACAGAGGATACTGGTACAGAGTCAATGTGGAGGCTATATACAGAGGGTACCGGTACAGAGTCAATATGGAGGCTATATACAGAAGGTACCGGTACAGAGTCAATGTGGAGGCTATATACAGAGGATACTGGTACAGAGTCAATGTGGAGGCTATATACAGAGGGTACCGGTACAGAGTCAATATGGAGGCTATATACAGAGGGTACCGGTACAGAGTCAATGTGGAGGCTATATACAGAGGATACTGGTACAGAGTCAATGTGGAGGCTATATACAGAGGATACCGGTACAGAGTCAATGTGGAGGCTATATACAGAGGATACTGGTACAGAGTCAATGTGGAGGCTATATACAGAGGATACCGGTACAGAGTCAATGTGGAGGCTATATACAGAGGATACTGGTACAGAGTCAATGTGGAGGCTATATACAGAGGGTACCGGTACAGAGTCAATGTGGAGGCTATATACAGAGGGTACCGGTACAGAGTCAATGTGGAGGCTATATACAGAGGATACTGGTACAGAGTCAATGTGGAGGGAAAATCCAGATTCAACAACTCTGTAATCAATACACGATGAATGTCACCAGAGATATCACCAGACCAATGAGCGGCTCAGAGTCTGAAATAATGGAACTCCTGACGTTAGCTGAGACCACGGGAGATCAAGGCCATACTCAGGCACTCGAGAAGAAAAAAAACGCATTGGCAGACCTGCTGGGTATCAGAGCACAGAGGATAATTGGTGAGAAGTAAGACTCAGGGAATCTCTGAAATGGATGCCTCATCCAAATGTATCTTTGGTTTAGAGAGAAATAATGGACAAAGAAGTATTAATTTCTTCAAATCAGCTGTTGGACAGATGCTCCCTAGCCCTAGTGGAATTAGAAAGAGGGCAGTAGAGTTCTATGCTCTACAAGTGTGAGTATAAAGATGATATAACAGTGACACAACAGTTCCTTGATGGGCTCCAACAGGTGGTTGCAAAAGCTCAGGTTGAGCTAGAGCAACCATTGTCTTTGCAGAAGCTCAGGTTGAGCTAGGGCAACCATTGTCTTTGCAGAAGCTCAGGTTGAGCTAAAACAACCATCGTCTTTGCAGAAGCTCAGGTTGAGCTAAAACAACCATCGTCTTTGCAGAAGCTCAGGTTGAACTAGAGCAACCATTGTCTTTGCAGAAGCTCAGGTTGAGCTAGAGCAACCATTGTCTTTGCAGAAGCTCAGGTTGAGCTAGAGCAACCATTGTCTTTGCAGAAGCTCAGGTTGAGCTAGAGCAACCATTGTCTTTGCAGGAGCTCAGGTTGAACTAGAGCAACCATTGTCTTTGCAGGAGCTCAGGTTGAGCTAGAGCAACCATTGTCTTTGCAGGAGCTCAGGTTGAGCTAGAATAACCATTGTCTTTGCAGGAACTCAGGTTGAACTAGAGCAACCATTGTCTTTGCAGGAGCTCAGGTTGAGCTAGAGCAACCATTGTCTTTGCAGGAGCTCAGGTTGAGCTAGATCAACCATTGTCTTTGCAGAAGCTCAGGTTGAGCTAGAACAACCATTGTCTTTGCAGGAGCTCAGGTTGAACTAGAGCAACCATTGTCTTTGCAGAAGCTCAGGTTGAACTAGAGCAACCATTGTCTTTGCAGGAGCTATACACTGCATTAAAATGAATGAAAAAAGTAAGGGCACCGGGCATTGATGGGCTTTCCGTTTACTTTTTTAAAGTCTTTTGGGCTATTTTGGGAGAGGATTGGCTAGCAGTAGTTAACGATAGTTTGACTGGAGGGTTAGTATCGATAAGCTGCAGAAGGGCTGTCCTCACACTACTGCCAAAAAAGGGTGACTCTAGCCTTTGTCCAAGGCTTTGTCCAACAGGCTGAGGGAGGTGATGGTGCAAAATGTACACACGGACCAGTCCTACTGTGTTCCCGGCAGGCAGATAGGGGATAACATTTCCCTGATTCTGGATTTTTTGGACGTCTCCAGCGCTATTGGGTTGGATTTGAGGCATTTGGATTCGAGACACCTTTGAGGCATTTGGTTTCAGCTCTGGTTTTATTGCCATGATCAGGGTGATCTTTGGTGACATTGAAAGTGTATTGAATGTTAATGATGGCTTGAGCGCTCCTTTTAAAGTGTGTAGAGGTATTAGGCAGGTGTGTTCATTGTCAGGAATGTTATAAAAACTTGTCAATAAAAGAAATGTCCTCTCACTGTCAACTGCTTTTATTTTCAGCATAACAAATTTCAACAACTGAGACAAACTGAACAAGTTCCACAGACATGTAACTAACATAAATGTAATAATGTGTCCCTGAACAAAGGGGGGAGGGGTCTAAATCAAAAGTAACAGTCAGCATCTGGTGTGCGCACCAGCTGCATTAAGTACTGCAGTGCATCCCCTCCTCATGGACTGCACCATATTTGCCAGTTCTTGCTGTGAGATGTTACCCCACTCTTCCACCAAGGCACCTGCAAGTTCCCGGACATTTCTGGGGGGAATGGCCCTAGCCCTCACCCTCTGTTCCAGCAGGTCCCAGACGTGCTCAATGGGATTGAGATCCAGGCTCTTCACTGGCCATGGCAGAACACTGACATTCCTGTCTTGCAGGAAATCACGCACAGAACGAGCAGTATGGCTGGTGGCATTGTCATGCTGGAGGGTCATGTCAGGATGAGCCTGCAGGAAGGGTACCACATGAGGGAGGAGGATGTCTTCCCTGTAACGCACAGCGTTGAGATTGCCTGTAATGACAACAAGCTCAGTCTGATAATGCTGTGACACACCGACCCAGAGCATGATGGATCCTCCACCTCCAAATCTATCCCACTCCAGAGTACAGGCCTCGGTGTAAGGCTCATTCCTTCAACAATAAACACATATCTGACCATTGCCCCTGGTGAGACAAAACCATGACTCGTCGGTGAAGAGCACTTTTTGCCTGTCCTGTCTGGTCCAGCGACGGTGGGTTTGTGCCCATAGGCGAAGTTGTTGCCGGTGATGTCTGGTGAGGACCTGCCTTTACAACAGGCCCACATGCCTTCAGTCCAGCCTCTCTCAGCTTATTGTGGACAGTCTGAGCACTGATGGAGGGATTGTGCATTCCTGGTGTAACTTGGGCAGGTGTTGCCATCCTGTACCTGTCCCGCAGGTGTGATGTTCTGATGCACCGATTCTGTGCAGGTGTTGTTACACGTGGTCTGCTACTGAGATGACGATCAGCTGTCCGTCCTGTCTCCCTGTAGCACTGTTTTAGGCATCTCACAGTACGGACATTGCAATTTATTGCCCTGGCCACATCTGCAGTCCTCATGCCTCCTTGCAGCATGCCTAAGGCACATTCACGCAGATGAGCAGGGACCATGGGTATCTTTCTTTTGGTGTTTTTCAGAGTCAGTAGAAAGGCCTCTTTAGTGTCCTAAGTTTTCATAACTGTGACCTTAATTGCCTACCATCTAAGCTGTTAGTGTCTTAACGACCGTTCCACATGTGCATGTTCATTAATTGTTTAACTTCTTGTTAATCCAGCCGCTTTGTCAGATTTCAAAAAGGCTTTACGGCGGAAAGCACACCATGCGATTATCTGAGGACAGAGCCCCGCACACAAACGCATTACATACATTTCCAACCAAGCAGAGGCGTCACGAAAGTCAGAAATAGCGATAAAATAAATCACTTACATTTGAAGATATTCATCTGGTTGCAATCACAAGGCTCCCAGCCATATAACAAATGGTCCTTTTGTTCAGTTAAGTCCTTCATTATATCCCAAAGAAGTCAGTTTCATTGGCGCGCTTGACTCAGTAATCCAGTAATCCGGTTTCCCTCGTTCAAAATTAATCCCGTAAATTACCAATGAACTTCTTCCAAACATATAAAACAATGTTCCTAATCAATCCTCAGGTACCCTAATATGTAAATAAACTGTAAAATTTAAGACTGAGATTACCGGAGACCTGCCCTCACCGGAATGCGCAACAAACACTACAGCCAAAATGGGAGCCATTTACAAAAACTACAAATTCTAGCTCATTTTTCAAAAACCAAGCCTAAAACTCTTTCTAAAGACAGCACTCTGGGAGGTATTCCTTTTATATTCCCATTACCAGCCATTGTAATCAGTGGTGAGCTGAAGTTTTTTTTTTCTGGATGGATTGTCCTCGCTTCTGGGCCTGAGTAACAGGCAGTTTACTTTGGGAACCTCATTCATCCAAACTTCTGAATACTGAATAAGTTAATGGTCATGGCTGGGCCCACCTTAATGGGTGGAAGAAGGGTGGCTGAACATTTGGGGGTGAGGTCAGAAAGGATTGTCGGACATCTGCTGGGAAGCTGCAGGAAGGCTCTGTCAGCAGAAGAGGGGATTATGCTTCACAAGGAAAAGTTTCAATATGAAAACATCCCATTTCCAAGACCAGGGATTACACCCAATATCTCAGAGTCAGAAAGAAAGCTGTTAATACTGGGTTTGAGAGGGTTGGAAGAGGTGGGTTTGGATGAGGTGAATGGGAAGGATTTATATAGCGGCTGTGTCAAGGTTTTTGAATAAAGATAAATAGAAAAGACACTCCTTGGAGCGTAAAACTTTGGCCTTGATGACAAGGTAAAGCCAGCATGGAGAGCACTATACATGCCACCGCTACAAAAGTGTGCTGGTGACATGGCATCATTGCAGTTAATGCTTTTGTTTCTGTCATTAACTCAGATGTTGGAGATTGTTGTCCTTTTTGTAATATAAGACATACAATTTGTCA